>NC_089752.1:2828000-3018000 GCF_040412425.1 Macrobrachium rosenbergii
GGTGCACTGTAGGCATTACTTGAGGTTCTTTGCAGCGTGCCTTCCTTAGGCCCCTAGCTGTAACCCCTTTCGTTCCTTTTACTGTACCTCCTTTCATATTCTCTTTCTTCCATCTTACTTTCCACCCTCCTAGCAATTGATTCATATTGCAACTTCGAGGTTTTCCTCCTGTTAAGCCTTTTAAACTTTTACTGTCAGTTTTCCGTTTCAGCGCTGAATGACCTCATAGGTCCCAGTGCTTGGCCTTTGGCCTAAATTCTATACTCAGTTCAATTCCCCTGGTTAGAGTAATTAACTTTTTATATAGACACGCTTATGGTTAAGATTATAATGACTGAACTAGCTCGGACTATAATAATGGCTGTATAAATTGACTCCATGTTCACATTTTATTATTCTCCAGATCGACAAACCGTCCTCATAGACCTACTGAATTCTCCGATAAATAAATTTATGTTCATTTGGATTATAGATTCTTCACATTTCTCATGCGCATTTCTCAGTGATGAACCTCATGTGGTTGATTAAGTCTCATGTTTTGATCAAAACATCAGTAATTTATTCTGCCCTAAAATGGAAAACTGCAGTATTTGCAAAATTTTCGAAATTGAGATATGCCACCTACTGGGCTCGTGAAACACTAATACAAGTTACTCCAGTTTCAGAATGATTCTTTAATGCTTTCCACGAATATTTAGGGGTCCTATTTGTATCTGCAAAATTTGGAACTGGATATGTCACCTATTGCAAAACACTAAGTTA
This sequence comes from Macrobrachium rosenbergii, assembly GCF_040412425.1. Taxonomy (NCBI): domain Eukaryota; kingdom Metazoa; phylum Arthropoda; class Malacostraca; order Decapoda; family Palaemonidae; genus Macrobrachium; species Macrobrachium rosenbergii. The sequence continues at coordinate 2,828,763 of NC_089752.1, forward strand.
CTCCTAGTTTCAGGGATTCTTCAATGGGATTTGCATCTGCACAAACTAGTAGTAAAAAGCAAGGGAGTATCTACCATTTTTCTCAGTTTTGTATTTTTGCAGGTACTGCAGTCTTCCATTTTAGGGCAGAGTTGTCACGATTATCAATGAGTGTATCGTTGTTGTCTAACAAACAACACCAACATAGAGATCATGCTAGGTTAAGACAATTTGGCATATAGATAGATAGGTAGATAGATAGATAGATAGATGGATGGATGGTTGGACAGATGGGTAGATGGATGGATGGATAGACAGATAGATAGATAGGTGGTAGATAGATAGACAGTTGGTAGATAGATAGATAGATGGTAGATAAATAGATAGATGGTAGATAAATAGATAGATGGATAGATAGATAGATAGACAGATGGTAGAGAGATAGATGGATGGATGAATGGACGAATGGATGGAAGGATAGATGGATAGATAGATAGATAGAAGGATAGATTGATGTATAGAAAATAGATAGATAGATAAATAGACAGATAGATAGAGATACAGATAGATAGAGGGACTGAAGCAGATTCCATAAAGAAGGGTGGAAAGAAGCAGAGCAAAGGATGAAAAGGGTAACCGTCAAGAAACGACAAAAAAAAAGTCGAGAAGGTGAAAAGTCCCGACGAACGACAGTTGGACGACTGACTGCCTTATCAACAATAACACAAATGATCCAGTTCCTGTGAGAGGCGAGCGCGAACGCGCGCAGGGTTTTGTTGTCCTCAATGCCCTGGTCCTGCCTGTCCTCACGTCCTCCTCGTCTCCTCCTGAACTGACCTTGGTGCCACTTGAAGCTCGCTCGCTAGGTCTAGGGACGGACCAGATGGCGTCGAGGGATGAGTGTGGGCGCTGTGCAGAAGTGTGCATTCGTCTCTATTCGCGCGGAATCTCTTCTTTCTCTTTCGATTTATCCACATGGACAGCAGGGCCACGCCGTAGGGGGGTAGTCCCGTCAGTGCACCTCATGCGGTGCGCTGTAGGCATTACTTAAGGTTCTTGCAGCAACCCCTTTCATTCCTATTACCATACCTCCGTTCATACACTCTTCCTTCCATCTTGCTATTCACCCTCTCCTAACAATTGTTTCTTAGTGCAACTGCTTTGAGGTTTTCCTCTTGTTACACCGTTCAGACCTTTCTACTCTCAGTTTCCTTTTCAGCGCTGGATGACCTTATAGGTCCCACTGCTTGGCCTTTGGCCTAAACTCTATATTCCATTCCATGCCTTTCGTATTTAACTATTGAAGATGATGACAGGATATGACAGATTGTGACGTACATTAGGTAAGTCACGGAAGGAATCGAGAGTTCCACAAGACTGACACGGAGGAATTAAAGCACCAGTTGTCTTTTTTGGAACTCACATTTGCAGTTAACTTCTCATTCAGAAATCATTTCATTCAAGATTTAAAGGTATATTTTCCCTACTCACTACTATTCATGTATCATTCATTGTTATTATATGACTTGACACGTATTTTGTTTAGAACACATTGCTTCAGTGTTTGAGTCACAGCTTTATTATATCACAGCTTTATCTTTTCCAAGATCAAGGACTTTGTACAAGAGTGCGTGTGAAGTGAACACCAAAACCACTTGACAGTTCTACAAACGCAGCTTCACAGTGATCAGTTTGATGGTTTAGTAGTTTTCATTTTATGAATGAGGAAGAATTCGATGGTTTAGTAGCTTTCATCTTATGAATGAGGAAGAATTCGATGGTTTAGTAGCTTTCATTTTATGAATGAGGAAGAATTCGATGGTTTAGTAGCTTTCATTTTATGAATGAGGAAGAATTCGATGGTTTAGTAGCTTTAACAAGAGCTTCCCACTCTGATGGTTTAACAAGAGCTCTACCCTTCTTTAGGAAGAAGAGCTTTAGTAGCTTTCTCTTTGAATGAGGAAATCTGATCCTTTAGTAGCTTTAATGTATTTTATCCTCTGTAAGAAAATCTTTAGTAGCTTCTTTAAATGCAAAATATCTATATTTTCTTTAACAGAATTGATCTTTTAGTAGCCATTTTATGAATGAGGAAGAATTCGATGGTTTATCCCTTCTTTTATGAATGAAAATCTGTGTCCTTTCTTTTTGAATGAAAATCTGGTTTAGTAGCTTTTCTCTTTAATGAAATCTGTGGTTTAGTAGCTTTCTTTGAATGAGGAAGAATCTGTTTAGTAGCTTATCTTTTAATGAAAGAATCTGGTTTATCCCTTTCTCTTATGAATGAGGAAATCTGGTTTAGTAGCTTTCTCTTATGAATGAAAGACTGGTTTAGTCCTTCATTTTTAATGAAAGAATCTGATGGTTTATCCTTTTTTTAAAGAATCTGATGGTTTATAGCTTTCTTTTAACAAAAGAATTCCCTTTTAGAAGCTTTTTAACAAAATCTGTATCCCTTTAACAAAATCTGTGTCCTTTCTTTTAACAAATCTGTGTCCCTTTCTTTTAACAAAAATCTCTCCCTTTCTTTTTAACAAAATCTGTATCCCTTTTCTTTAACAAAATCTGTGTCCCCTTTTCTTTTAACAAAAAATCTCTACTCCTTTAACAAAATCTGTATCCCTTTCTTTTAACAAAATCTGTGTCCCTTTCTTTTAACAAAATCTGTATCCCTTTCTTTTAACAAAATCTGTATCCCTTTCTTTTAACAAAATCTGTGTCCCTTTCTTTTAACAAAATCTGTGTCCCTTTCTTTTAACAAAATTTAATGTCCCTTTCTTTTTAACAAATCTTTATCCTTCTAACAAAATCTGTATCCTTCTTTTAACAAAATCTGTATCCTTCCCTTTAACGAAATCTGTGTCCTTTTAACAAAATTAATTCCTTTTTTTAACAAATCTGTAGATCTTTCTTTTAATAAAATCTGTATCCATTTCTTTTAAAAATCCATACCTTTTCTTTAACAAAATCTGTATCCTTTCTTTTAACAAAATCTCTGTCCTCTTTTTTAAATAAAAATCTCTGTCCTTTCTTTTAACAAAATCTGTATCCTTTCTTTTTAACAAAATCTCTACTCCTTTCTTTAACAAAATCTGTATCCCTTTCTTTTAACAAAATCTGTATCCCTTTCTTTTAACAAAATCTGTGTCCCTTTCTTTTAACAAAATCTGTGTCCCTTTCTTTTAACAAAATCTGTGTCCCTTTCTTTTAACAAAATCTCTGCAATCCTCTAAACAAAATGTACCCCACTTTTTTTAACAAAAATCTCTCCCCTTTCTTTTAACAAAATCTCTACCCTTTTAACAAAATTTATCCCTTTCTTTTAACAAAATCTCTACCCCTTTCTTTTAACAAAATCCATACCCCTTTCTTTTAACAAAATCCATACCCCTTTCTTTTAACAAAATCTCTACCCCTTTCTTTTAACAAAATCTCTATCCCTTTTTAACAAAATCCATACTCCCCTTTCTTTTTAACAAAATCTCTCCCCTTCTTTTTTAACAAAATCTCTAATGCATTTCTTTTAACAAAATCTCTCCCTTTCTTTTTAACAAAATCTCTACCCTTTCTTTTAACAAAATCTCTATCCCTTTCTTTTAACAAAATCTCTATCCCTTTCTTTTAACAAAATCTCTACCCCTTTCTTTTAACAAAATCTCTATCCCTTTCTTTAACAAAATCTCTACCCCTTTCTTTTAACAAAATCTCTATCCCTTTCTTTTAACAAAATCTCTACCCCTTTCTTTTAACAAAATCTCTATCCCTCTCTAACAAAATCTCTACCCCTTTCTTTTAACAAAATCTCAATTTCTTTTAACAAAATCTCTATCCCTTCTGTTTTAACAAAAATCTCCAATTTTCTTTTTTAACAAAATATCCCTTTCTTTTAACAAATCTCTACCCATTTTAACAAAATTCTATCCCTTTCTAACAAAATCTGTACCCTTTCTTTAACAAAAATTCTAACTCCTTTCTTTTAACAAAATCTGTATCCTTTCTTTTAACAAAAATCGTCTATCCCTTTCTTTTAACAAAATCTCTACCCCTTTCTTTTAACAAAATCCATACCCCTTTCTCTTAACAAAATCTCTACCCCTTTCTTCATCATGCAGAAAGATGTCGTCGGGGAATTTGACAAAATTCAGGCTGCCGAACGCGCTATAACAAAATATCTAGGACATCTTTCCCCATCCATCGATCAGCGGTGATTCTTTTTATCAAATCTCGAATACGATTTCCGTTAACAAAATTCTATCCTGTCCGAAAAAATCGTTTTTGCCTCTTTTAACAAAATTTGTGATCTCTGTTCCTTGAACATAAAATCTACCTGACAGATAGTTCTCTCCATTCTTAACAAAATCTCTACCACTCCTTTTAACAAAACTCTTCTCTAAATTAATCTGCTATCCATCTCTGCTATCCTTTAACAAAATAAATTTCTTTTACCTCTAGTCCATCTTTAACTATCTAATTTCTTTAACAAAATCTGAAAGAAAATTCTACCTCTTTCTAATAAATCTGATCTGTCTTTTAATTTGAAATATTTCTCTCTCCTTTAACAAAATCTCTATCCTTTCTTTTAATAAAATCTCTCCTCTCTAACAAAAATCTCTCTCTTCTTTAACAAAATCTCTCTTTCAAAATAACCTATACACCTTTTAACAAAATCTCTATCCCTTTCTAATTAAATTCTATCCCTTTCTTTAATAAAATCTCCTCTCTAACAAATCTCTCAAAAAAAAAAATGTAAATTCCTACCCTTTTGTTTTAACAGTCTCCTTTCTTTTAATAAAATCGCTATTTTCTTTTTAATAAATCGATAATCTCCTTTCTCAAAACAAAAAGTTACCCTTGTTAATTCCCAATTTTACTCCTTTGTTTTAACAAAATAAGTACCCTTTTGTCAACAAAATCTCTACCTTCTTCATCAACAAAAAAAAAGTCGTCTTTTGAATTCCAAGGTAAATATCTCTCTCTGCTCGCTTGCCGGAACGCGCCTGATAATCCGGAAGACCCGAGACATCCCGTCCTGCATCCATCGATCAGCGGTGACTTGCACCATCAAAATACGATTTGTAATTTTTTAAAATTGCTTGCTGCGAGCTTTTGTTTGTCTCTCTCTCTAAAAAAAGTACTTTGTCAATTCTCCTATTTTGATTATTTCTCTCTCTCTCTCATCTCTCTCTTCAAAAAGTTACCTCTTGTTAATCTCAAAATAAATAAATACCTTTTGTCAAGCCCTAATTTTAAATATTTCAAAAAAAAAAAAATTACCCTTTTGTCGATCTCCTGAATTTTAACTAATCAAATCAGTATTACTCCTCTCTTTATCTATCCATTCCAAAAATAAAAATTCCTGTTCCTCTCAACTATTTATCTCATATATAGCAATAATTCTCTCTCCGTCTCGCATCACAAACGTCTGTCAGAGCAACTAAAACACATCTGTCCCTCATACACTGTAATGCTAACAGCTAGGTCATGTCCTGATTGTATATCATTCCCTTGTTCTATATTTAGAATAACAGCACCCTTGTTGATCTGCACTGCTATGCATTGTTTGTGAGCAGAGCTTCAATGTCAAGCTTTCCAGCGAAACCATAGTTTCTTTTATTGCAGCTAGAATTGAATAGTAAGATGATGGTAGCTTAGAAAATAATCTAATCATTCTAATTTTTGTCTCTGTGATGGCACTGTGTTTGCCGAAAATCACCCATATCAAGGAACCTGTTCTGTTGCAGGGCATACACACCCCTCCATTGCTTGACAGCAGCAGTGTCTGTGAGCAGCACATTGGAAAAGGCATGGTGCAGTCAGCCACATGCACAGAAGAACATCGGTTTACGCCGTTCAGCTCAGAGAAGGGAGGTCTCGTCACAACAGTTACTCAGAATCTCAATCTTACAGACCATCGCTCCTTCAAGGGTTACATGGGTACGTTGGAGAGCATCTGATGACTGCTTTGGCATCACCAGAAACTGACCAATCGTCTCGCATTTGGAAAAGTTGATTGTTGTACTTCAAATAATTTTTGGCCTAGACGATCATCGTTATAGCTTTTGAAAAGACAGTAAATGGTTTAGCGTTGATTGTCTCTAGGGCTAGAGGGAAGGTGTTACTGTATTGATACATATTAAGTAAATGTCACATTGCTTTTATAGTTATTTATTGAATAATTCGTAAGTTTTATAATTTTTTTCCTTTTGTTAACATTATAAAGATGCGCCTGAAAATTTTACTTTAGCTAAAGAATGCTTCTAGCCAGTCATTAATGACTCCCTTTCATACTTTGCTTAACACTTAAAAATCATGTATATCTTAGTTTAACCAGACCACTGAGCTAGTTAACAGCTCTCCTAAGGCTGGCCCGAAGGATTAGATTTATTTTATGTGGCTAAGAACCAACTGGTTACCTAGCAACGGGACCTACAGCTTATTGTGGAATCCGAACCACATTATGACAAGAAGTGAATGTCTACCACCAGAAATAAATTCCTCTAATTCTGACAAATTCAGATGTAGATTAAGCCCTTCGCAGCTTTAGCCACTATTTTTCAAAACAGTTAATTGCTTTTTAATTTATAAGGGAGCAGTAGTTGTCGTACAGTATTTTGCTTACCACTTGAAAGTTATGATAAAGGCGAATGTAAATCAAACCAATCCTATAGCTGTAAAGGAATTGAGAGTGTTTCTGAAAAATAACTTGAAAGTAAGTTTCCTCATGAGGACCTTATATGACATACAAATTACCTTTCAGATCCAATTGATGTGCAAATTACCTTTTAGGTCCAATTTATGTCCAAATTACCTTTTAGGTGCAATTGATGTCCAAATTACCTTTTAAGTCCAATTGATGGCCAAATTACCTTTTAGGCCCAATTGATGACCAAATTACCTTTTAGGTCCAATTGATGTCCAAATTACCTTTTAGGTCCAATTGATGTCCAAATTACCTTTTAGGTACAATTGATGTCCACATTACCTTTTAAGTCTAATTGATGTCCAAATCACCTTTTAGGTCCAATTGATGTCCAAATCACCTTTTAGGTCCAATTGATGTCCAAATTACCTTTTAGGTCCAATTGCTGTCCAAATTACCTTTTAGGTCCAATTGCTGTCCAAATTACCTTTTAGGTCCAATTGATGTCCAATTTACCTTTTAGGTCCAATTGATGTCCAAATCACCTTTTAGGTCCAATTGATGTCCAGATCACCTTTTAGGTCCAATTGATGTCCAAATTACCTTTCAGGTCCAATTGATGTCCGAACGGACTTACGTTATGATCATCACAATCACATTCACTTGGAAGGACTCGATTCCAAAGTCGATGACTCACAAGAATGGCGAGAAAAGGCCAGCAATCTCCTTGACGGTATTGCAGAGAATAGAGGGGTAAGTTGCTGATATCCAGAAACTCGATCTAAAATCAGTTATCTTTCCATACTTTAATCTTTGTTGATAGTTCCAAGCTCTGAAATGTCAAGACTTTATCCATTTTTACATAGGTACCAAAGGTACCAAAGAAAAACAATGTATGAGGTGTATTTGCTGCGAGCAATATTTTGCATTGTAGCATATGACTTTAAAAATTACTCTTTTTTTTCACTAAAATATATGATTGCGGTTATCTGAGATATTCGTTCATTTGTTTACCCAAGCTTTCTTGTTCTGGCTGGAAGGTGGAGCACCAGTAAAAATTTTATTATCTGAGATCTTTGTTGATTTGTTTAACCAAGCTTTCGTGTTCTAGCTGGAAGGTGTAGCACCGGAAGCTCCTAGACTATTCAAAGAGCTAGTCCTTGTTCTTCGTCACCTGGACTTTGAACAACTATGGGCACTCAATGAAGAAAGAGACTGGGGTGTAGAACGGTGATTATATTTATGTCTTTGTATTTTGCTTGTTTTTCTTAGGTTTAGGAAAAGCTAATGTGGTTATTTCACTGATGTAACTGTCCCATCTGAAATAATGATATTTTTGAAGCAATTTTGCAACTACTGTGTATCCTACTTGTATTATAATGAAAGTACATTATGATATGATGCTCTGCATTGCCTTGCTTATAGTTTTGTGATACACAAAGGTGAAATTCATTACCCTAGGCTGTCATCACATGCAATGCTTATACATTCTTGAAGGTCATTTGATTTCATAGTAAGGTTCCTCAGAATAGAAAACAGAGCAAAGAAGAGTGGAAAAAGAATTATCATATCAATTAACATCATTCATCCTACTTTACAGTAAATGGTATCCCTCTGTAGTCTGGAATACACAACCTACAGTGATCATTTATAACATTTCTTTCAGTCCTATTTTTGAAGATGCTTTGCCCATGGTCGGGACAGGAGCAAGCGTTGGTGTAATGCGAGATTTGATGGTAACAAGACGTGTTAATGACATCATAACAAATACCTGGTTGACGTCACTAGCATTCATACCAAGGTAAGAGAAGGGATCCAACATCCGCTGCAAGGGATTGGGAATTTATGTTGATCCTACCAAAGCTAAAATGAAGAATTTCTTATTCGTTACTGGAAATGATTCCTGGATGAATTTTGTCTTCTTTATACAGATATAGATTGACAGAAATTATCTTGATTTTAGAGAGAAAGAACTGTCTTTTTCTGAGCTGCAAATGCAAACGAGTTTTCTCACATCTCACAGTAACCCATAATCTTGACATATGTACTCATCATTTAATTTCTGTATATTTCACCCAGTTCACCTGGGAATTAATTTACTGCTTCATAACAATGTTTGGCTAATCATATGGATGTGAATGTTGACTTCATGCACTTAACATATTTCCCTCTAACCCAGACCTGACTTAGACACCATAGAAGAAGCTGCTCCATTGCTGGAATCAGGGCCTGTTCCAGCAGATGCATTTTTGGGAGTTGGTGGTCTCATTCACTCATATTGCCAGGATCACTTGGACTGCAGTCAACATGCTCCTGTTCAGAGAGTTATGACGGCACTGAATGGGTTCATCTCTTCAAGCTGTGAAGGGGAAACCTCCGAGGCTAAGATCCAGGTTAGTTTATACCATTAATATTATTTTGTAAATTAATCTTGCCACGTTAAAAAAGAATTGCTTCGTTGTCATTATGGTCCCTCTGATAAAGGCAAATTTTCATAAGAATGATTTCGTTTGTATTACGCAAGGGTTTTAAAATAAGAATAGCACCAAAACATCAAAGTCTGACAAAGATCGAGTCATGCTTTCTTCAAATAATGGGTTTTGATGTAGGAAAAACCTGTTTTTGGTAGTTGATGTTGATTCCTCATAGAGTTACCCTTCCATGGTCTACATGGAGCTCTGGTAGACCATGGAAGGGTAACTCCTTGAGGACGAAACAAGCGACTGCATTATCAAAAAAGAATTTTTTGTTATCTGCAGCATGTAGTCCAGTGAAAGATACTTGTTAAGTTCAACGTATTTCCAAAGAAAGAGAGTAACAGGATGAATGAATGAAGTAAATGCTAGGTGAACAACAACAATTAAGACAGCTTATAAAACCTTATTGAATAAGTTATATTAAATATGGTATTTTGTTAAAGTGGCAAAAGATTATTAAATTCTTTTGTATTCAAAGTTATATCTAACTACATTTAAATTTAAGGAGAGAAAACATTTAATGTGCAAGAAAGTACACTTTTTTCCTTGGTGTATATGTACCTCAAAATTCACATACATAATAATAACCCAATTATTGTTCATACTCACAAAAATATCTAATTTGTTGTGCAGTGAATACCAAAATAATATGTGCATGTTAATAGTTAGTATTCACATTTTCTTAGTTTTCATTAGGTCTGTGTTATGTATGTTATAGTTATATGTATATTGACACCAGATCAATAATTTTTGTATCTTTATCAGAGTATTTTATGGTTCATTTTCATCACTAATCCTTTGCAAAAAACTTATATATTGTGTAAGGGATATTATACACTTTTATTGCTCATTTTTTTGAAAAATTACAGTATGTATTTGTTGCAGGCAAAATTTTCTTCACTGAATGAGAAAAAAAGTTACATTTTGCAAGAGACTACAACAATTACCAGTAAATTATGTTTATTCATTTATAATATATAATTATCTCATCAAATATAATCTTTTCTGGAAATAGTTTGCCATTAAAGCTATATTTTTTTAAGCCAAGATTGTCTTTACAGTTAACATTTATCAAATAAACGGTCTGCCTAAAACCCCCTTTTGGTAAATAGTGTAGTAAAAGTTTCCAACTTTATTTTTTTTTTGAAAGGGGGCTGGGCATCCCTGACTGTGAATGTTTATAATGAACTTTCCTGACCTGTAACTTTTTTTCATTTTATAGTAAAATGTCCAGGAATTCTCCATTTTCTATTTCATTCCATTTCTTGTTTTTCTATAACCAGTATGCTTGAGTGCTTATCAGTTGTGTTCCACACAATTTTAGATTCAAGGTAATTGTAAGATAAATACTGTATACAGTATTTTTGAAAATTGACAAAAAAGTCACTCTCACCCACCTGCTAAAATCTTATGGCAAGTTAAAACTTGAAACAGGAAATGTAACAATATCAAAATCGTTTGGGTTTTGATTATATACTGATAATTTAACACTGTTCATGTATTTTAGGTCTTGATGGCTCTGAAAGGAATTGGTAACGCAGGCTTGGCAGTAACAGAAGATTTGCCAGAAACTTTATCACAGTGTTTCTTTGAACAAGAAAATGAAAATGAAATTCGACTGGGAGCCATCACTGCTTTTCGGTTAGTTTCCAGGCCTTTCCACTTCAAACTGGTATTGCTGTTCATGTATTCAGTAGTTTTGAAGTTGTAATGCCAGGTAGATAAAACTTATCCACCAGTGAACCAATCCTCTAGCTTACCTCTCCTATTTAAAATGACTATAAAAATTTTGTGTTATTGAAAGATGGAATTCATTAACCAACCACAGAGAATGTGTGATGCACACAGGAAAATATGGGTATGCTTATTGCATTTTATTGTGTAAATATATTCATTTGCTTGATGAGCTATTTCAGTAATCACTTTTTAATATTTTTCATTACAGTTTGGCATTATATTCTTTGTAGACTTGGTTATTAGTTGTTGGTCGTCTTTGCTCAGTGTAAATTATTGCCTATAATAATAATAATAATAATAATAATAATAATAATAATAATAATAATAATAGTAATAGTAATGAAAAGTTTCTATAACTTGAGTGTATATATATATATATATAGTAACCCACGTATTCGCGGGGATGCATACCACACACACCCCCACGAATGGATAAAATCCATGAATACTTAAAACCCTCTAAAACACTTACAGAACTGCCCATTTTGATAGTTTAAACACAAGAAAACCTTGTAAAAATGCTTATACCTGAGTATTTTAATAGTTTTATCATAAAATTGCATTTATTCATAAAAATTATGTGAAAAATACAGTAATTAGTGAATATTTCTCAGTGAAAAATATCACCGCAAATGGGCGAATTTTCCACGAATAATGGCTAGATATGTTCCACAGAGAAACCCGCAAATACGTGAGTCTGCGAATCATGAGAACGCGAATATGGGGTTTTACTGTATATATATATATATATATATATATATATATATATATATATATATATATATATATATATATATATATAATATATATATATATATATATATATATATATATATAATATATATACATATATATATATGCAGTATATGTTTAAATCACAATAGTCATATGGCAGTGAACTTCATTAATCAATGATCTTTGCAGCCGGTTTCCTTGCCACGTCTCCCGGAAGCCCTTGGAAAATCTCTTCCTCAACTCCCAACAGGACTCGGAACTTCGTATCGCAGCTTACTTAGAAATCATGCGTTGCCCCAACTATCAGACCGTCAAACAGGTCAAGAACATGCTTCTGTTTGAGGAGGTGAATCAGGGTAAGCCTTTCTTTGGAAATACAGTATAGGTAAATTGAGGATCTGTAATTAACAACTCATAGTGGATGCATGAAGATTTTTATAGGTATCAGATTTTGAGGAAACTATATAATTTACTTGTTTCATTCAAGCAGATTGCTGGTGGTGTTTTATTGTAACAGACGCAATAAAACTTTATCATTTCATTATACAGTACTGTTATTTCTCTCCATCACAGAGTAAATTAGAAGCTAGATGATGGATAACTGAAAGTTTTGAATGTTAGGGTTATCCATTGTTTATAATGAAATATTCATATGGATTTATGTTGGTAGTCTTTTTTTTTTATTAAGACAGTGCTATATGAGACATCCATTTGAGTCAAAACTTTATTGAGGCTGTGTGCATTCTTTTGCAGTTGGATCATTCATTTGGACGCATCTGCAGAATCTGAAAGAGACAGGATTGCCATCCAAATATGGACTTCAAAGCCTTCTTTCAAATGAAGAAATAGTTTCAAAGTTCTCAGCTGATGTGAGGAAGTTCTCAAGAAATTTTGAGTGGTCTGGTTTTTATAATGATCTGAATGCTGGTAAGAATATGTTGTACAGTTAGTAAATCTTTTTTATTCTTTGGTTGTTAGTGATTTTCAATTTTATTATATGTATGAAGATATTATCCATACCGTTATCCAGATATATTTCAATAATATGTAGATACTCACATGAATGCATGCATAAACACACTTCTTCAAAATGCTGTGTCTCCCAAGTTGTTAGCAGTCATTTACTTCCAACCTTTTGTATTTCTTGTCATTTGCATCAGTTCTACAACTGCCTTCCCTCCTTTAGTCACTCTTCTTAGTCCACCCTACATTGCTCCTGCCAACAACCTCGTCCCCTCTTTCGGTATATATAATGTACTAGTTGTGTAACATTAATAACATGTAATATTTTTACAGGGGCTGGCCTGGATGCCAACATCATCTTTTCACAGAGTTCTTATATTCCACGGTCTGCAACATTCAACTTCACTACAGATTTATTTGGACATTCACTTAACCTTCTTGAGGTATTTCAACAGTTATATAATAATTTTCTAATTTTGGTTTTATTTTCTCTGTTGCACTTGCATGCTGTAGAAGTACAGGCAGTCCCCGAGTTGCGATGGAGATCCGTTCATTAGGCAGCAACTTAAGCCGAATCCACCTTAAGTTGGATCTTAATATTAATAATAGTAATAATAATACTGTATTCTTTATTTCAACTCACAATCTAGATCCATGGGATAAAATGATAATAAATGTTCATCCCAGTCCCTTGCTTGAGCCATCTGTACGATAGATAGCATTACCGCATTGAGAATCAACAAAATGTGGGTCCGTTTTGAAGGTTGCAATTTTTTTTGAGGGACAGAAAGACAGTCATCCACTCCTGGAAGTTGATATGACACTTCCTCAGAACAGGTATACAATTCCCTGCTACCTGACAGTCCTCACAGTGGCCTCCCCAATCTGTCAAGGAAGCATGTGTGTGTACAGTATTGTCACTTGTACTGATGGCGGAGTCAGGTCAGCCTGTTTGGCTAGAGACCACTTCCAGGTTAATGGAGGGAGTATCTTCCCAACTCTCTGACTCCTCGGATGAAGGCGGTCATGAAGCCTTTTTCTTGCATGTGAAAGCCAAACTTTATTTACATCCTTTGGTTGCCATCTGAGGATATGATCTGCCACATATGTAAACTGTAACAGGCCCAGCATTCACTCCAACTGTCATCTGGAAAAACTGGGGTGTGCAAGGAATCTTTTCACGTCTTACCTTACTCTGGTTTGAATACTGTGAGAATTGTCCCAATTTATTAGAAAATCTTTTGACTGGATTCTGTTGGCTACCACTCTCAGGTTATGTAAGCACTCTTCTCCGATGGCTCCCCAGATTAGCCAATCATCTAGGTAGGCCTGCAGTTAAATTCCTTCTTTCCTGAGTTTCTGGACAACTATTGCTGCTAAATTCATAAATATTCTTGTGGCAATGTTTAATCTGAAGGGCTTGACATTGAATTTGTACATTCCCTTCCCCATCCAAACCCTATAAAGAGAAATGTTTGTTGGCAAATAAACACGTCTTTCTCTGTGGCTCCCTATAAGAGGGCCTTCTGCACTTATTCTTCCAAGGAGTGGTCTGGTTTTTGTAAATGAGAAGTTAGGCTACCACAATTCCTGTTTTTGGGTAGCCTAAAATTATCTGCCAATCTTTATTACTGCATTATTGTTAAATATCTCTTTGTTAGAAAAAAAAATAGCACAGCACTGTTGCATGGCCTAGCGATCCAATCCTAACTTCTCACTTTGTGGGAGACTGCTAAAGATCTAAAACTTTTCACTGGGACTTGAACCTATGCACTTAACTTGCTTCTGAGTTTAGTTCTCTATGGCGAACAAAACAAGATCTCGGGGAAATTAATCTAGGATCAAAGCTGAGGAGGTTGTACACTCTGCAGTTGTTGTAGACAAAAAGATAGAGCCCGCTTGTCTCAAGTCCTTTATATTATATCATTGTGCCAGCATGCACTATTCTGGCTGAGACCAACTAGAAAAGAATTCTTTGAGACTGATTGGTCTGTCTTATGGAGCCCTGAGGCGACCATGAGAGTGACAACCGCTACAGTATAAAAAAAAAAATTTACGTTATAGTACCACATCGAAAAGAAAATTGCCCTTTACAACATATTGTATTTCAGTCTATTTGACACAGAATTCAATTTTGCAGTCAGAATCTTTAATATGTTCAAGTTAATTATTTTTAAAAAATATTGAAAAAATGTGTAATTTTCAAGACAACACAAGATACCATACAAAAATGTCATGTCAGTACAAGCAGAAGAGAGTAACAAACGTCATGCTACAAAAATTTCTTTACTGAATTGAAAAGTTGTCAGCTTAGGTGTTATTAAATACCACATGAGATCATCAGATTTTCTTTCTTCAAATATCTCCTTTACCTGACGTTATGGTTCTGAGGAGAGTATTACACAATTTTTTTTTAATTCATAATTTAAAAGTATGAAGGCCGTCTCTCACTTGCCACTCATCTACCCTATTATATCTCTTTGTTTAAGTAAAGGTCTGCGATGGGATAATTTGTTTGAAAATTTTTTTAATTTGTTAAGAACATTATGTTGGTTGTGCTACTGTTTTATTTGCCTCTCACTTATTAAAGAACCAACTAAGCCAATATTAATATATTTATGTCATGTTCTTAGAGGTAAACAGGCATTCTTTTGAAAGGAGCCTCCCTGAGAAATTTTTTGCTCTTCATATTTTTTTTCATGTTCATTGATACTGTACAGCATACAAAATTACCTTAATTTTCCCGGCATCTTTCTTATTAATCACAAAGTGTTTTTTGAGAGCTAGACAGGATTCTCTTAGCCACCATGAAGCAGCATTTTGATTGTATTTTATTTGAAGTATTGAAAGGAAATATTCATACTGCATGCTGAAAAGAAAAGTAAATTGTGTTGGATTATCAAATAACATAAAATGCACCATATCACTTTGAAATTGGGTCGTCATTGTTGTTTTAATGATGCAGTGTTTTGTTGTTATATAAAATTATTATTATATTATTATTATTATTATTATTATTATTATTATTATTATTATTATTATTATTATTATTATTATTATTATTATTATTATTATTATTATTATTATTATAGCAGAGTGAAATCTACAATAATTTTTCAGTCAAAATATATTAAAGTCCAAACAGAAATTTTTAAAGACCTAACACCTTTTTATCATTAATCATGATGATAATGAGCACTGAGTAGGCTCTTGACAGAAAAGTTATTGTAGATTTTATTATTCATTGCATTACTTGCAATTGATTTAGCAAATCATTTTTCAATCAGGTAAATACAGTGTTTTTCTTTGCCGTAAAGACAGCAATTATTGTTAACAAGCTTGCTTAAAAGAAGGTGTACCTCATAACTATTATTATTATTATTATTATTATTATTATTATTATTATTATTATTATTATTATTATTATTATTATTATTATTATTATTTTTTTTTTATTATTATTATTTATATTATTATTATTATAGGAAGGTAGACCATTAATTACATATAAAATATTTTCCTGGTGGAACTATTTACTACCATTCATTAATGTTTGGTAGATTGGTGCTCGTGTAGAAGGCTGGGACCGTTACACTGACAGCATCTTCCGACCCACACCTTATGAGGAGACCGAAAATTTTGTCAATGGCAAAATCAATGAACTCATTGACAGAACCGGGAAACGTTCAGAATATTTGACAAGGAATGCTGAAGTAAGTATAAAAGTGTGAAGTTTGTAGAGCATACAGTGAAGTTTGGTAATGTTTCAGCTGTTTTAGTAAGTATTAGAGTGGGAATTAGTTTGCAGAGCTAACTAGGAAGTTGAAGGATATTTGAGCAGTTTAAGTAAGCAAGAAAAGTGTGAATACGTTTGGAGGACATACAAGGAAATTTAACAGAATTCAACCTATTAGAGTAAGCATAGAAAGATTGATGAAATTTGCAGTGCTAACAAGGAGCTTCAATAAGATTTAGTATGTAAGAATAAGTATGAAAGCATAAAGACCTATATGGGACCTACTTGGAAATTGCATGAAATTTAGGATTTTGAAGTAAGCATGGAAGTGTGAAGTAGTTTATGAAGCTTACTAAGATATTGTTAGAGTTACTAGAAAATTGCATGTAACCGAGGATGCTTAAGCTTACAAGGAGATCAAATAAAATTAATTCTGTAAGAATAAGTTTGAAATTGTAAAGCTTACCAGGAAATTAAATTGGAATTAGGCTGCTTAAGCAATTACGAAAGTGTGAAGAAGTTTGCAATGCTTACTAGGAAACAGTTGAAGATCTGAGTTGTTAACCCAAGTATAGAAGTGTGAAGAAGTTTAGAAAGCTTAGTAGGCAACTGAATAATATTTTAGCCCTCTTAAGTAAAAGTGCAAAGCTCAGTTGGAAATTGAATAATATTCAGGCTGTTTAACTAAGACAGAAAGTATGAAAAGGTTTTCAGAACTTACAAGGAAATAAAATACGATTAGGTTGTTCAAGTAAGCCTTAAAAATGTGAAAAATTTGCAGAGCTTACCAGAAAATGGTTTCAGATTTAGACTCCTAAATAAGCATAGAAATGTGAAGAAAGTCTGTGAAGCATGATAGACAGTTTAGCAAGACTTAAGTTGTTTAAGTTAGTATGGTGTGAAGAAGTTTGTAGTACTTACTAGGAAATGGTATTAGATTTAGCTGTTAAAGTATAGAAGTGTGAAGAATTTTGCAAAGCTCAGTAGGTAGTTGTATAAGATTAAGGCCTTTTAAACAAATATAAAAGTGTGAAGAAGTGCATGCAACTTACTCATAAGCAGAATAGACTTTGGCTGTTTAATTAAGTCTGAAAATTGAGATTGAATTACATTTAGGCCGTTTAAGGAAATAGAAAAGTGTGAAGAAGTCTATGAATCAGATTTAGGCTCATGAAGTACAATGTATGTCTAACATCCTTAAGAGAAAAAAACTAGCAAAGGATTTTTCTGAGCATGTAGAAAGCCTTTTTCAGTGTTTTATGCAGGTGCTGTTGTATGAAGTGATCACAAGTCTAATGTTTTTCTCTGTAGTCTAAACCTCTTTCTTTTATGTTCATGGCCAGGAATAAAATTATTGATAGACTAGCAATCCTCAATAGTGTTATTACTTCTTGAGTCGCTCAGTTTTAACAAAACTGTCGATTGGATCAAATTATTGTGTACAGGAGATTTCTTAGTAAGTGCTCGTTGTATTGGTAAGAATTTTATAATGTTCTAAACAGGCTTTAAATCTCCTGTTGTGTTTCTGCAGTTATCCCTCCACATGAAAACTTTTGGAAGTGAGATCTATTATCGCCACTTGCATGGAATGGACAAAATCATGGAAGCAATCAACACCCTTAATCCAGCTGAGCGAATTAGGAAGCTGAATGAGGGGCAGGTCAGTTACTGTTGCATCAGTGTTCATGGGGTGTCTGCCATTTTGTTGCCTCAGCATAATTGTAGGACTTGTAGTGTCCCTCATCCAGGCTAATGACCATTACACCAAAGCCTTCAGTATACATTGCACAAAGACTGAAGAATTCCAAACTTTTGAAATTGAAATTAGCATTGACAGAATATTTGCCTTGTAGAGGGATCAGTTACAGCACAAAAGAGGAATGCATGAAGGATTTTTAATCTTATTAAAGGCAGTGGTTATTGAAATTTCGGGACTGAGTTCAAGTTCTCATGATTTACTTGTGGTAGTCATTTTCACTAAGATTAAAAGTCCTGTTTGTCTTAATGTGTTTTTAATTCAATTCAGTGCAGTTCAATTAACTGAATTGAAAGACTGGAGTTACCCTAGCCCAAAGAAAGTCCCTTTTGTAGTCTGGAAAGTA
This sequence comes from Macrobrachium rosenbergii, assembly GCF_040412425.1. NCBI lineage: Eukaryota > Metazoa > Arthropoda > Malacostraca > Decapoda > Palaemonidae > Macrobrachium > Macrobrachium rosenbergii. Next base: position 2,847,132 of record NC_089752.1, read on the forward strand.
AATTGAGTGTCTTAATAAATACTGCTTTAGTAAATTGATAATATTAATAATACAATCCATCTACCCATTTGCCAACATATCGATATAGTTAGCATGGCTGCATGAAAGATTAAATTAATTATTTACATTCCAAATTTTAATTACAGAGGAGTATTTTCAATACTAGGTCTAATTTTTTCATTACTATGTATCTCTTAAATTTTTTGCTATAGTAATCAAAGACTATCCGAGTCCATGTTATGAAATAATAATTTGAGATAACAACAAAATTAATACAGGTTACTCTGAGGATTTTTCATCAGGAAATATTTACTCTCAACATTTCAGCTGACACATCATTATTTTCATATAAGCTTTATCTTTCTTTCTAAGTGATTGCTAGAAAGACTATAAAGAATTATTATTTAAAAAGAAGAGTTGTCTGTGTTATTTTTTTAGTTTTAGAAAAAATTGAGGGAATGAGAAGCTACAATACAGAAACATCTTACCTGAAATTCTTTTATATAAGTTTAAGAATTACACACATTGCACCTTCCCTCTCCACAGGACATCAACTTGCAGAAATCTTGGTTAGCTGTTGAATCTGCCTACATAATTCCAACCACTGCTGGCATACCCTTAAACCTCAGCATCACAGCTAGTATAGCTCTGGATGTCCACGCAAGTGGTAAACTAGACATATTTTCCTTATTTACTAGTGGCCATGCTAGTATCAGTGGACAGCTCAAACCAAGGCAAGATATGGGAAAATTATGTTGGTCAAGACACTTTGGTAATGGGATGTGACTAGGCAAACAATCAGCCTCATGTCAATTTTGTCAATTTGTTATATCCTTGTATTCCGTTTATTGAAATGATATTCCTACTTATGGAGTTTTTAGATACGAACAATTCTCTTGTGAATTAGTGCAGAAATCACTTATTGTGCATTTTTGCTGAGCCCTGATATATTCTTTGCAGTGTTGGCATTGAAGTCGTTGGCTCAATGGTTGTCGATGGACATTCTTCTCAATCAGGAGCTGAGATGGTAGCAACACTGCATTCGTCAACAGTTTTGGATGGACGGTTTGACATAGAAGGATCTGAAAATGTTCGAGTTGATATTAAACTTCCAAGAGATAAGGTGGAAATTATGAACATTACGTAAGTTATGTTACAGACTTACGGTTGTTTTTAATCAGCATCTGTAGGAATAAATATCAATAAAATCAACATTAGGATTACCAACTTAATGTAATTATTGTCAGAGCATATAATGTAAATGTTAATAACAATATACTGTATATTAGAAGTATTCAAAACCATGTCTAACCTTTTATCTTTTAGATTATTGACTTACAATTATGGCAGGGAAACTGATGTTTCACCGTATGTTATTTTTCAAAGAAATTTCATGCTGATGTGTGAGGCTCAGTTTGGCTCTCTTATGATATAATGTATATATGACACAATTTAAAGAAGGTAGTGGAACTTCATTGATTAAGGAATTATTATTTTATTTATTGATGCTGTTTAAAAAAGTTATGAGCTTTGTAGAACAGTGCACAATAGGAGCTTTTGTTGATGTTACTGTACCTTGTAAGTCTTCTTCTTCCTGAAAGTGTCACTCTTCACATCCTTCTTAATTTCATGCTAACACTAGCTTTTGTGGCTTTCATGAACCACACAGATCAAAGCTGTTCCTTATCCATGGGTCATTAGACATGTCAGCCAATGGGTCACGAGAAGCTATAGAAGGTGTGGCCATTGACCGAATGGAAGTCAGTGGATGCACGTCGTATGATGAGCAAGTTGGAAGCAAGCTGTGTTTGAATGTTCAGTACCCCAATGCTTCAAGAGTACCAGAGAGTCCCTTTTATCCCCTAACTGGACCTTCACAGCTGCAATTAGTCCTGCACAAAACAGACCCAAGTTTAACATCATATCAGCTTCGTTATACATGGGAATGGAGGCCTGTGAGTATTTTTGTAGAATAATCAGTGAAAACTGGCAATTTTGCAGTTTGATAGTATATTATGAACTGTAGAGCTGTTATCACTAGGTTTTTCTGCAGAATAATGAACGACCTTAAAATACACATCCACATTAGAGTAAAAATTGATGAAGGGAAATGAGAGTCAGTTTAATGTTAGCTTTTTCTCTTTAATGATAGATATTAACTGTCTTACTAGTTATATTTTGTAGTATTAACAAAATTCTCAGATAAGGATGGAAAAAGTGAAAAAATATGGTAGAGGAGGATAATTTTAAAGCCAAAATTCATTTGATCTTAACCATTACTCCACATTTTTTAAAACTAGATCAGTTAGTCTTATGTCTTTATTATAAAATTTCAAGGAAGGACTTGGTCTGAGTGTAAAAAAACAATACTGTAAAATCCTAAATGGTCATTCCCTTAGAAGGCAATTGATTATTTCACAGTAGCTCAAATTTGTTTACTGAGAGTGTGCTGTTTCTGGTCGCTAAAAATCTTTTGTAAGCTCCAAAGAATAATTGAAAGATCCGCTGTCAGTTGATTTTTCACTTTGTACATGATTGTCTTTTAGCATTTCCATAACATATAGTGCAGTACACATATAAGGGTAATAACAGCTCTGAAAACTGACACAGTTTATACCATTTAACTTCAGTGTTGAAATTGTTGCCAGCATTTCAGTCATGTCAGTATCATTAACTTTCCTTAGTGACCTTAGCTAGGAATTCAAGAGAGAAAATTACAGTGTGTGTTATATTGCTATGTAAAATGCCTCATTTGAATGGATGAGTAGTTTAGATGTTGACTTATTTCTCTCATATGAAATCAGTATTTCATTTAAAACTAGGCTGCAACAACAGTGTAATATGTTATGGAGATAGGCTGTGTTAATGCACAAAAACTTTTTTAATTGCAGGATTACAGGACATTCTTGCTATCAGTCAACACTCCAGGAACAGCAAGTCCTCGTGAACACAGTATAAAGTATAACATAAACTTCAGATCACAGAACATTATACTTGAGTTACGATCTCCAAGGACAAGCATGTTATCAAGAGGTATGTGCAGTGGTGATGAAACTACCCACCATAACAAGTTTCACTTGTTGTGATTTTTTAGATTTTTAGTTTAAGTAAAGTACAAGGTTTTAAGATTGAGATTCTTCGCTTCTGTAGAGTGGACTAAAAGGGATATCATCAGTAACTGTACTCATTAGCTATGCATGAAGTGACGTGTCCGATTTTTCAAGCCTAGTGAAGAATGCAGTGATGGTTTTATGAAGCTGCTTAGCACAGTATAGTATTAACATAAGACCCTTTAGCTGTATATAACAGGGACTCTTCAGTGTTATTTTGTGCTGTGTGTTATGTTGCATTATTTATAGCATTTTTCCCGATGTACATATATAAAATGAAAAACATGGTAGAACACTTTATGGGGAATGGTGAGGAGTTCAAAGTTATTTTCATTATGAACAAAATCTTATGAAATATTTGCCTCTGAAGAGTAGATCTAGTAATACTGTCATTTATTAATACATTGTCTTTTCCTAATCTCTCTACCTAATAAACAAGAATTTCTCCACTTTCCTTCTTCATTGCATTGGAAAACTTTGGTAATCTTCTCATAGTAAGGAAAGTAGAATCAGAATATACACAGATGACAATCACAAACTAGAATTAGATTATATAAGCAGCTGTGATCTTTTTAAAGGTTATATAATACAAAACAAGTTTAAATAGTTAGTGGCTAGATATAAACTCCTGTGTTGATTAAGTATTATTTTGATTATCAATTTTCATTTTGTTTTATGTTTTCTTTGGTTTTCACTTCAGGGCGGTACGTATGGACAGAAATGGAGAAACGTTTAGACATAAGTATATCAATAAATGACCAAGAGGCTGCAACAGTTAATGCTGGGTTCTCACGTCATAGCAAACAAGGTCGCGATGTGTTCAGCCCTATATTCACAATCACTTGGAGAGGACAGGAACTTGTTAAGTTTACAGGTATTGTGAAGGATTTGATAAATTCATGAAACTAACATAATTTCCTTGTGACTAATTTTTATTAATATAAGCTGTTCAAGTTTACTACATTTTAAAATGAATGATGATGAAATATTTTTTAATGGAAGGTTTACATTGTAAAAGTACAGTAAATTCTTGATTAAAGGTTACTGTCTTAGCACAGTACTGAGATGTTTAGGTTTGTAGAAAATATGGCTGAAATGTATTTAAAGTATCAACATTTAGTATTCTGCACATAATATAGAGTAAACTGAGATGTATGCAATTCATTTTCATCTTCTTCATTACAAGTAGAGTGAATTGGTGATATGGTCAGTATACTGTAGTATTTCTGTTTCAAGTTGGTATTGCTCACCTTCATTACAACAGGAGTCATAGATTTGCGGCAGAAATCGGGGGCACAGCTTTATGAGGTTGATGTGCAGGTGAATTATCTGGTACCAGGACCAAGGAATACTTGGCAGCGAGCTACAGGCACCATTCAAGGATCGCTTAGTGACAATGGGTCTGAGAGGGATGCCAACTTGGACATTGTGTATAGCCCATCGGTATGTTGTCATTTAGAAACCCCTGGAGTTCTTCTTACTTTCGTATTTTTTCAGATCACACTCTCCCAAAGGTGCTCCATTTATCAATATATTTTCATTTAATTGTCACTTTCTCTTTGTTTTACATGCTAGAATAAATAGCGAGTAAAATGTGCAATGTATTATTGAGTTTGTACAGTATTTATTAAGATAATAATATATTGAGTGCAAGAGAAATTGAACATTAAATATTTTATGAAGGAACTATAAAGGCTTCATTTATTCATAAGGCACAGAATTTAGTCAGACTTTCTAAAATTCCAAAAGTAGATTGTGAATGCATTGATTTTAAAATTTTGATACTCTTGTGAGAGAGTGCAAAATAATGAGCAGGAAGACAAGTACTGCTGGTTTTATTGATGAAGAACCTGTTATAAAGTGTGTGTGACGTCATGAGTACGCTTGAGACCACGGCACAAAGATTACAGGTGACCTGAGGTCAAACTATTTCTCTACAAAACAGGACAGGTGCATACAGAAAAACATAATGATTTTACAATGTCTGGTCTGTTATATAAATATTCTGTCACACATACATAATGGCTATCACTTGAACAGACAATAAGATGTACAATTTCTGTGTGAATACATTAATTTGTGTTTGTCCGACCTTAGGTCCGAATGTGAAGGCACCAGAGGAAAGCTGGGATGTTGTTACAGAGGAACACGTTGAACAGGGACTTTGCAATACTAACCCCCCCAAGACATGGGTACGTCTGATCAAAGCAGGGTATCTGCTGGGCGATGGAGGGACCCCCTTTCACGATGTCAACTGGAGGGGGTGGCGCCTTCCCAGCGCCTCTGTAGTGGTGTGTTTGGGTGCCTCATTGTCTGGTTTCAGGGTTTTTCGGGGACTCCCACAACGTTTTCCTGCGCATGGGTGCTGTCCAGAGGGTTGCTATCTCCTGCGGGAAGCTTTGGGAACCGCCCCCGATGTCCTCCTCCAGGAATGTGGGCTTGAGGCAGTCTAAATATACAATTCACAAAAATGATAATAATTTGTGTTCGTCCAACCTAGGTCAAATGTGAAGGCACCGCAGAATAGGGGATGTTCATTACAGAGAACGCGTTGAGTGGGGACTTTACACTCTTTGGTGGAGTTTATCATTGCTGCCATTAGCTTTTGAGTCTTAAATTTATCCTTAAGACTCAGAAAGTCGAAAATAAGCTGTATGAAATTTGTTATTCCAGTTATCGATGCCCCGTGAAAACATCAAGATAGAATACCGTGTGGCCAACTCATCAACAGCCAGTGACAGCAAGTTCGAGCGTCGCTGGAGATTCTTTTTCTCTCAGTTCCCAAACATCAATTTCATGGGTGCTTGGTTTTACAAGGTAAGACATAGAGTTCATTTTTATTGAAGATATATGGTCCTTCAGTTACTGCTATAGACTATCAGTACATTTTCAGTGTGTGTCAACTTCTTATACTTAAAGGAATTGGATTGACTGTACAGTACATTAATTCTTGAAATGATTGAAAATGAATCTATGGTTCAAAATACCCAGTGTTTTCTGTGGAAGTTGTGTTATCTTGTATATCATATTACAGATTTGGCTAGGGAAAGTATCATTTTCTCACTCAGTTAACAAAATCATTTTGTAGCATTCACTTTATTTTTGTTGTTGTTCTAATAGCCCCTTAAATGTACTGCAATTGCAAGTCATGCTTTATTATCTTTTTGCAGAGTCATTTTGGTTCTTTTGAAAATGATATCCAGGTAAACCTGGGTGAGAACTTTGAGAATCCAGAACATCAAGTGGACATCTTCCAGCTATTTACTCTCTACAATATCGATTCAAGGACGACATTCAACTCTACCTTTAATGTCAAGGTGAGTGACCATTGGTTGACCTGCTTTGAGATAGCCATGAACTGATTAACAGTGAGAAGTTAGCCTCATTTGTTCATTTTAGTTTGTTTGCTCATAACTGAGTCTATCTTGGTTACAATCCTCATCACCTTCAGTTCATCATTATTCTATATGGTCTTTATGTGATATTTGTTAGTTCATTGGGTATACAGTTACACAGTATTATAAAAAATGTATGTTTGTGTGAATTTGATGTATTGGCTATGTCTTGTCTTGAAAATGCCTTAATGTTTGCAATATCAGGGGATATCTTAGTGATAGTAAGGTTTCTTAAGCAATTTTAACTATGTCATTGAACCTGTCTTCATCATGTGTACCTTTTTTCTGTTCCCACTGACTGGCGCATTTCTGGCTTCAGATCACAGAAGTCGGAGATTTGAGAGATTTTGGTTGGTGAGGCAAGGGACATATCACAAGTGGAGGAATTTAGTCAATCCCTTGCCTTCCAGTTTTCACATTCCAACAATCAATAATTGACACTCAGTTTTCTACCCAAACTGGACATCTAGACTTTTGCAGTATTAAGAGATATGTTTACTGTATATATATAAAATTGTTTACTGTATTCTTCATTTTATTTTCAGCACCCCAAAAGTAATTTGGACTTGAAAGTGGGTTTAGACTGGTTCCATGATGACCATATACTTAACACAGGATTCATTGTCCAATATGCAACAGGTGAGTAGATTTTCTACAGTATTTCACTTGATAATAATTATAAATAGCCAGAACAAAATTTGCTATACATGATTAATGTTCCAAAATCATAAAACATAAGACAGAATTTCACGAAACACTGTCTGCAAGTTTTAATTGACTCTCAAATGTACCAACTGCACATTGAGTATTTCCATTATGTTTTTACAGCAAAAGAACTTGTTTCCCGTTTACACCTGAAAAAGGAGTTAACCGGATATCTTGAAGTTGAGGGTTCATGGTTCATCAAAATTCCAGAAACAGCAGATTTAGAAGTTAATGGTCAGGTTAAAGAGAAGAGAAGCAAAATTTATACTGTAAGTTAATTGCCCTTGGACATTCATTTCTTAGGATAATTGATTAAGAATATATTATGCAATCCATGCCAATAACATTAGGATAGAACCAGTTGATTATATGAATATTGGAAAGTGTGTAGAGTTATGTGAATCATATGTGTTTACTGTACTTTAAGCCCTTGTGATATATTTTATAGTATTAGTTTTAGTTGCTATGGTGAGAAACATAATCTCCAAATGGGAACACAAACAGGTTACAGAAACAAATAGCTATGATGAGAATACCCATAAAATATCAACATATTTATCATGGCAATCTTCTTATTTCTAGTTTGAAGGTGAGGCAAAGTCTGGAAGGGATACAAAAATAGAATTGAGCGGTGCTTATGGGGACCTTTCGACACGTCTAGAAAACCTGCACAATCTCTTGTTAGATGTCACTTTTCCTTCATATGGGTTAATAAGAATTAATTCAACTTTCCACTCTAATGAGAGAGAGATGAGTCTCGTTACCCATGTAAGTAGGTACTGATTAGTTATCAATACAATTATTTGAATATAACGTATCACATAATTCAACTTTGAAGTCTCTTTGATAATATCTATGTCTTGAGTTGTACAGAAATGCCACTTAGACAGTGACCCCTTGATATCCATAGATTTTTCTTTTTGTTCTAAATTTGTGATCATTTATTTCATCTATATATATATATAATGTAAAAGTACAAAAGCATTTATCCCTGTATAGCTATGCTTTGCAGCATTGTATGTACATGTTTTCCATATACATAATGATTATGAATTGAGGTTTTCCTTTTCAGGTTCTCACAAACAGTGGCCAGAAGTATGGCGTCAGTATTGGTTATATTCATGGAAGAGACCACTTGTTGGCTCAAACGCATAATTTTAACCTCGAAGTTTACCTCCCTGGCCAACTTTATACATCAAACACTGAAATTAGTATAGGAAATGTCATCACAATAACTAATGACTTGCACCTTGATAGGTGAGTTTCATCAGTGGATGAGATGTGTTCTGTTTGTTGCAGAATTCAGTCAGCTTTGTTTACATATTGCTATTTTTTTTAATTAATTTTCTACAGGACTATCACAATCCAAAAATAACATTGTAAATAAAAAACAGTCATATCTCATTGTCTAATAATGCATTGCACTTTCAGGCAGAGAGATATTCACGTTAGTCTAATTGCTGATATCCTTCAGTCTCATCAGTATGGTTTTCAAGCCCTTTTAAAGTGGGATGCCAACAGGTTAGTCAGATTCCTATATTCGGACATATGCAAAATGCTGCTATTATTCTATTACAGATGATATTGGTGCTACATTTTTCATGTTTTGATTTCTTTTAAATATTTATCCACTATGTAATTTGACTTGAATAAAATAGACTTTTTAAGAAGCTGATAACATGGCCTATAAGTAACAGGCTGTTGATATTAAGTACAGGTAAAGGTTACAAGGTGTATGAAAGTATTTGGAAGAATATAGGTGATGATAAATTAGAGGAAAAGACTTTGTCTTTCTGTGCTGTCATGAAGCTCAAAACCTTCTAAGGAAGATTGTAAATTCATATCAGAACCCTAAGTAAAGATCCTTACACTGAAGATAATATTTATTTGTAAGATGTTTTTATCTAAGTATGATACAGAGTTGCACAAGCTGTTGGCTGAAGGAACCCATATCAAAGAATAGCTGTTGGTGAGATTTTCTTTTGTTTTATTGTAGAAAGTTGGCCCCTTGTTCTGAGGTACTCCATTGAAGAGTATGATGAAGACACCCATATTCATTCAGTAAGATTACTGTTCCTGTACACCAGAAGAAGTTGAGACTCTGTCCCTGTCTAACTCAGATATTAATAGTATTAGTCTGTTGCCTCAGATCTAGAAGCAGATTACCAGAGATGCCAGCCATCTTTCACTGCACTATGCCTCTGATGTAGGACACAGTGTCTTTAAAACAGGTTGTGTGGTAGCATCTATCTTCATTGGTCACAAGGTTTCACCTAGGTCTCATGCTATGACTTGAACTTTGTAAGGGCAGTCTATCACCCTGTACTTCATGGTATCAAAAGAAGTAGGATGTATAATTAAGTTTTTTATACAGCCCTAGCAAAGTCTGACTGGAACAATGCTTTGTGGACCAAATCAGTTCAACAGGTAGTCAGTAGACCCATGCAAGCCTGTTTGAGTCAATAACCAAAATGACAACAGATTTATATTAAACTACAGAAACCATATATTAGCCAAAGAGCTCAAAGAATAAATTGCCATAATAGTGGTCATCATTATTAAAAGTATATCTGGATTGAAACTGGTATGAATAAATTGTAAAAACTCCTGTTTGCAGGAAAGGTAAAGAATTGAGAAATTCACCATATAGAATTTTTATTAATTAGGAGAATTCGGGTGTCAGCTAATTACCAAGGCTGTCGATAGTATATCATTTAATGGTGATAATTTAGAACCTATGAAAAAGAGTGGTTCAAGAAGTAATTTTTAAGCATTTTGCTTGGTGTTTGCACAAACAATTTTGTTGTTAAAAAAAATATTTTTTCATCACTAGGGATCCCAATCAGAAACTGGTATTTGATGTCTTATATGAAACCCCAAGTGATCAGGAGTTCACATTCACTATGGATGGTCAACTATTCTTCTTGGGACAGCAGTATCGTTCAAACTGGAAGACCCACAAATTCTGTGAGTGTGTGTGTGTGTGTGTGTGATTATATTGTAACAAATATTCATTTGGTTAAGGGGATATCAGATTCAAGTCCAGCCTTAACTATATTTTTGTATTATTTAAAAATTTTAACCCTAGATACAATTAGATATAATATACCACTAGACCAGGTAATTTTCATCTCACTCCCAAAGATATTTTTTATGACCTGTGAAACTTTTGTTTTAAGTTGTAATCTTCCTCCCATTATCAGTATTTGTGGGAGGACTTTTAATTTCTTATTTCTTCAATATCAATACAATAAACAGTAATGTTTAATGCATATATGTTTTAGTTAAGACATATATGCAGTAAACATTAATGAGATGAAAATGAAGAAAATTTTTTTTCTAATATTTTAAGGGCTGGAATAGACTTATTCTCTAGTAATTCCATTAAATACTTTCTCTAGACAAAAAATGCTATTATATAAGTCAATGTAACTAATAGAAAAGAAAGACCTGACTGAATCTCTTGTTACCACTCAGATCCAGGACTCTGGATTAAAACTCTGCTAATTGGCAATTAAGGGTTGTTGCATGCTGAATATTAAAAAATCTATCAGCTCCAGTGTGTATGGGTTAAGTTGTTTTGAAGAAAATTCCAGGAAAATTTATAGCACTATATTTTATTCATTGTGAGAAATTTATGATAAATTATGAGGTTAGTCGATCATAGTCTTCATATTTCAGAGGAGTTAATGAAAATTTGGATTGCATTATTTGTATTTAATCCTTTTTCCAACATTTGAACAGTGCAGTTTATAGGTGAAGACTTAATTTGGGAACACAGGAATGAGGGTGGTATAAGTTGGATGGAAGGCAGTCGAAATATTCAAGCCATCACAACAAACTTTACAATGCGTCTCAGAAGGGGACATACAGCTGAGCTTTATGGTAACTTTGACATCAGTACGCCCTTTGTACATTGGAAGAAGAATTGCCTTGAAATCAAGTAAGTGTATCCCTGTGGCAACTTGTTGAAGAAATTTTTATGAGACAAAGTTGTTTTGCGCACCTATTTACATTATAAGAGTTATATTAATCGGTACTGAAATGATAAACTTTTAATCTTTCAAGCCTTCCACCTGTATGGAGCTTGGGTACACTTTAGAGTTCAAATACAATGACATGGCTGACTAAAGAACTCCTCTCTGTTTTGGCAGAAGAATTTATTACATATTTAGTCTTTTATTTGGAATACCTTATTTTTTTAGAGGCATTGAGAGGAGCAAGTTTTAGATTGTAATTGTTGAAAGAGCTCATTTCCTTCGTCAGATATTTCCGTGATCCTGACCACATTGAAGGCACCTTGAAAGCTGGCTGGCATGATAATGAATTTATTGACATGCAGCTCTTGGCCCGCAAGAGGATTGACAGCTCCACCTTCAGGATAGAGACAAAGCTGGATGTGAGCTCTTCTTTTGAGGGTCTTATAAGTGCTAGCACTGGAGCTGTTATAGAGAAAACTAGTGGCGTTCTTGATATGAACTTTTACATAATGGTAAGTAAAATTGTTGAAGCAATAATTTGTTTAGTGTCCATTTACGGGAAATATTTAAATGATTCGTCATTATTTTTCAGCACAAGTACCCAAACAGTTACTAGGGACCTCAGACAAATAGGTCTAGAAAAATTCTTTAAAAAATTCCCATTACAGCCCTAAAAAGTTTTATGTTGAACAATAAAGCATCTGGCGACATATGATTGCATGTGCCTTTTAGCTACCAACCACCAAAATCTCATCCTAACGGTCCCATCCAAACAGTTCCATGGTAACGCTATTAAAGGTTGAGTTCTCATAAAGAGGAGCCCAACAATTTCCTATTATGGCAGCTAAGAAATACAGTGATAACAATGGATGCCACAAACACTGATAGAAGAAGTAAAGTTTTTCCGTAATGAAATGGACACACTAGGGAAAACATTGAAGATGTCAAATTACTCTTGTCAAAGAGCTAGAGGGAGGAACTCCCACAAATGCCCAAGATCACAATGCTCAAAATGAAATTACCAGAAGACCAGTGAAAATACCGTTAACCATTAATTGAACTTAAAGATCTAGCAAAGACTAAACCACACTCGCATTACTAAACAACCAATCAGTAGAAGGTAGAGTTCTTGTCAAATAATCATTGAACTTTTCAGTAGAATAGTAATGCAAGAAATAGAAATGTTCACGCATTCTTAATGAAGTGAAAACCTGAAAATGACAGTGTGATCTCCATACAGATGACTAAATAATTTCAGGCTAAGTCCCCCTCCCCCTGCTATTTTCATCATAGGCAGTGAAATTCATTACAAAGAGAAAACTAATGCCTGTTACACACGCGAGACTTAGCAAATCAAAACAGGAATGGACATTACTAAAACAACAGTAGCGTGTGTGATTTGATCTAGAAAAATAGCAGTAAAGATTGGACAAATTGTAATTTGTTGTTAGGGCTCTAATTTCAGTAATACATTAAATTATTTATTTATAATTGTCTGTCACTGTGAGTGAGGAATATCTGCTGGCTCAGTCCACTTAAATACTATACTATTTACGTTTGTAATCTGGCAAAAATGCACTTAGAAGTGATCGAGTGCATAATGATGATTGGTTGAATGTAACCTGTCCAAATACCATTGGTATGTCATGTGAATACTTGGTGATCCAACTGAGAACTTATTTTGTAACCCGGATATCTCCATCAAATATATGCTGTGCCTTTTAATAATGGTGCTGAGTTGAGAGGGATGAAAAATGAGATTCTACTTAATACCTGGAAGTGATAAAAATGGCTGTATGTGAAACTTTATTGGGAAGTAACTAACAGCAAGGTTTACAGACACTAAAAGCTGAGGTTTTCGTGACACTCACAATAGACAGTGTTAGCTGGTGAGAAAACTCTTCCCATTTTTTCTGTTAAATCAAGGCAAAAATGCACATCAAACTAAATATGAGTTAAAAATCTAAATGCACATAGTATTCGGCGTAGCAGTTTGTTTTAATATTTGGTAGGCTATACTGCAAACTTTTAAAATGTAGGCATGTGCTGTATTTCCGTGTATAGAAATACAAATTATATAAGAAAAAAACAATCGGCATTACATAATAACAGAATTCAAAAATGTATGCTAAGAAGAAAATTTTCCTTAAATGACTTGGTTGGGACAAAATGGTTTTCAGTCTGGGAAATGTGCTAGGCATAGGTTACTGTACTCTTACCGTATCTACAGCACACATACTCACACTCACATTTCAGTGATATTTAATTTTTATCATCATATAAAACCTTTTTTTTATATTCTGTATTTGTTCCTCTACCACAAACTTTTGTCTTATTCTCACTGATGTTTATCACTTTCTCTTTTTTTTGACAACAGTGGGACAAAGATCGCCTTGAGATTACCTTCGAGGGCAAAGATGATAGCATGAATGACATTCTGAGATATTCACTTTTCGGCCAAGTCCGCACTACAATTGAAGGCTACAGCTTGATGTCTGCTGCTGTTGACTTTTCTCTCCTGCCCTTAGCCACAGATATGCGTGCCAAAGCAAAATGGGAAGGACATGAATATGAAGTAATACTAGCAGGTATGAAAGTTTGTTAGGGTACAAAATGTCAAGAAGATATAGTAAGCACATCACATGCAAGAGAACCCTATTTTTTAAGCACCTCCTGATAAGACGTTTGTGGTGTATCATTTCCTTAGTTGTGTATTTAGTTACACTTGTGCTATTTTACAACATAGATGCAATATATTTTCATGTGTTGAACTGATGTTTGCAGACAAACTCCTATTTCATTGTAGTTTATCAGCAGAGGTAATACACAAAGCCAATGTTCTTCAACCATTTCTTAATTACAGGCTTCTAATCTACTGACAACTATCTTTCATAATACTATAGAATGATCAGAATCCTTTCCTCCTTTGCAGGTGACATGTACCACGGATATGATTTCCTGAGAGGAAACTTGTCTGTATCATCATTGCAAGAGAAGGACATAGTGATGGCCCATATACATGTTTACCATGACCCTGCAGCTTTGGAGGAAAAGCTAAGTGTATGTAAACTTCTGATATTTATAAATTGCAAGGTTGCTTATGAGTGAGTTTAGTAAAGCTTTGATTTCATTATTTGCTCAATCTAACAATTTACAAAAAAAGGTAGACATAGGGTAGGAAAATATTTTGGGTTAGCAAAACAGTTTCTATAAATTTTAGTGGTTTTCTGTTTTATCTGTTAGATATCTGTAGTTCTAAAATTAGCAAATCTGGGACAGAATTCAGAACAAGAGGTTTGTTGAATTTGTAATACAGTGTTGTTCTAATTAAAGATAGCAGTGCTTTGGGCTGACGAGGAAATACACATCGAGGGTCAAGTGGCTACATTACCTCAACACTTCAAGGCTGGAATTCTGATAGAGACCACCTTGGAAGAGCTAAGCAAGGCTGGTATCATCCTCGGCCATTCAAAAGATGAGCATATCAAGGTGAGAGTTCACAGCCTAAAGTTCATGACCACGCTGTCTTCAAACTCCTTAACTTTGGTTTAGCTGTTCTTTCTTGGTGCCCTATAGATGTTTATCCTTTTAGTTAGAAAATACTGTGGTTTTCTAACATTTTACAGAAGTTTGGAATGAAAAATATGCTTCCTCATTGGTTATTATCATCATTGGAGAGGTGTATTGTTAGAAGGTATGATTTTTATATGATGAAAATAATACTGTAGTTTCTATTTATTGTAGAAGGAACACAGAATGGGTAAATGTTATTTTTTTCATTTTGCAGACAGAGGCCAGAGTGCAGTGGAATGACAAAATCGATGCTGGTTTTGTTTTATTTGGCCAAGTCACATCTCTTACTGACTTCTTGGTCAGCTGTACAATACGCACACCTTTCCCTGGGTATCAGGTAAGTGGGTTTTGAAAAGCTAATATAATTACAGTACAGCATTGTGAACATGTGACAACAAACGTGTTTTTGAGGGTTTAGCCTATCCTTATTATTCTTAGTTCTCACGGCTTCTAATTTTATTTTTATGATACCTTAGGTGATAACAGGAGAACTGAGAAATTTGTTTACATTACAACCAGAAGTACGTGTCCATCCCAGGATTTTTGGTCAAATTGGTGACAATAAGGTAGGCAGCATTTGTTAGTTTTGCAACCAGCTTCTTCCATGAAATTGTCAGTTTTTTTCATGATTGAGATTTACTTTTTATTTTAGAGTTCCTTATTTGCCATATTTTATTGTGATATGCAAGCACTTTTTAAACTGCAAGCAGCGTATTATGTATAAATATCAATATAACAAAACATTTGTGATGCAGTTGCTTCTTTGTTGTGAAAATTACTGTGAATTGCCAAAATGCACAAAATGATAATACTGATTGATTTATACTTTTGATGCAACTACAGTATGGCCTCGGGGCACGTTATGAGCAAGGTCAACTTCCACGTCTGCGAATTGCTATTGAGTTGTATTCTCCCTTGCCTGAACTCCATACAGTTGTTCTTGATCTGTGTGACAATACTACAGAATCCAGTGTACGGTATGATCTTACCATGAAATATGGACCAACGAGGAACTTGCGACTCAATGTGGACCTTGAGGTAAGAGTGTTTTTCACTTTAAATGTTTTACATTGATTTTTAATGAGTGTAATTTACTAAAGCATGTGCTCTCACCCCTCCCTGCATGAAGTCCCTGAAGTTAGAAGTTAGTAGCTCAGACCTGAAGTTTAACAATCCCCCTTTTTCTACTGTTTATTATCGATTGTGGTGTGTGCAACTTACTGACTTCTCATTTTACTACTGTATTGTACAGCTGACCAGAAGCCAATAAGAGATGTGCTGAGTTTCCTTTGTCAGCAATTATTCATGCTATTCTAAACATCTTTTTCTTTGGATATTTTTAAAACAGCAAGGTCTTCATGCAGTCTTTTCACAGAACTGATTTCTAGGATAATTTCCAAATTATAGTACAGACTCCAAGATTGCAATTTCAGCTGTTTGTTAATGTGCAGCTCTTGTACTTTTTTCTTAGATTGTTTTCTTATATGTACTGTAGTGTCAAGTGAATATACAGAAATTTCAAGTTACCTCCTATTAATTTCACTGTCATCAGGCCATAAACTGAGATTTGAATTACCATTTATAACGGGGAACATTCTAGTTTTAAGGTGAGCAATGCATCCCCTATAGGGAACATCCAGATCTCACTGGTCTCAATGCCCATTTTACTCCCAAGTCTGGTTTATAATGATTAAGCTTGCTTGCACTTTTCTTTTCATTGACAATTTTTCTTCATTTTTCATTATGAACCTTAAAGATTTGTTAGGATTTTGTTGCAAATGTAAAACTTTAAATTGAGGTACTTTGCACTGGTTAGCTGTTATAGTAGAAGCATGTAGATTCTTGAAGCCCTCTGAAGATCAAAATCTTACAGAAAAGGCATCTTTTAGTTTTAAATGGATAACTGAGCTGTTTGCGAGGGGACCTGGTTGAGGATATAATCAAAACACTTTGGAATGAAAAGTAGACTGATTTCGTACTTTCTCACAATATAACTGGGTGCCCTGGAACTTTCATCAACAAAGCATTCTTGCTGGCTGCCCGATTAAGAGTGACAAAAAAAGACCTGTAGAGATCCCAGACTGCTTTGTGGTGGAGAAAGAAAGGCCTAGAGAAAAAATAAAGACCAATGATGAAAAGTAAAAATTGCTGTTGCAGAGGGATATAAAAGAATAGACATTTCAAGCATAAGAGCAATATTCTGAAGAGATGGATGAGGCCAAACTAAAGCTTCAGGTAATGTTGTGAAGACAAGAATTTACTACACTGAAATAAGATCATTTTTGGAATAAAACCTGGTAATGTGCATAAATGATATGAAATAATTTTAACAGTGAAACAGAAGAGATTAAATTTTTGGTAGAAATGAGAGATATACGTATACAAACTAAATGAAGCGATCCCCTGTTAGCTTTACTTAGTTTCGAGCTTCTCTCTCATATTTAGCAGCAGTAATCTTGAGAGTATATCTGTGCAGCAATCCCACAACTTAATTTCAGTGACTCCCAAAGGGTTCCTACTTACTTTCCTGACTTCTCTCCCATCCAGTTCTTTAGTAATATTTTTCTGGTTCAAGTGTAATTAACTTTCTTACATCAACTGACATTTGGAGCTGTCATATTACTTCAAAAACTTCCTATTTTATTTGTTGTAGAGAGACCCTATTTGTCAAATTGGTACACCTGGATCTAAAGATGTTCTAAAACTTTCTTTTCTGCTGAGCTATTGAAGCTAATCAGT
Source organism: Macrobrachium rosenbergii (assembly GCF_040412425.1). NCBI lineage: Eukaryota > Metazoa > Arthropoda > Malacostraca > Decapoda > Palaemonidae > Macrobrachium > Macrobrachium rosenbergii. Next base: position 2,864,634 of record NC_089752.1, read on the forward strand.
CCCTGTTGAAACTATTGTATAAATATTTGGGTGCTGCTTCAATAATTTATTCTCAAATTGGGCTGTCTATTTTCTGTAGGTACATACTACTATACTGTGTATATGGATTCATAAATCTTGGGGAGAGTCCTCCTCCTTCTCCTCTTTTGGCATGTGCCTTGTAATTTGTCTCATGCTACCACTTATATTAACTCTGTTGAATCAATGACCATCCTATTACATATTTCAAGAATTATTTCTTTTCTGTACCTCCTGACTTACTACGTAATTATCTTCCTGCTTCCGTTGTTTCATTTTTCAACAGATGAAAATATTGCTTCCTGTATTGTGAATCCTTTGCTCTTTTTCTTTCTCTCTTCCTATGATTCCCTTCATCTCAACTTAGATAAAGTCTTCAGGTTGAAATAATTCTCTACATTTAGAAGGAAAAAAGAGTTAGGCAAATCTTGATATATTGTTTCAGGTTACCATGTGGTTTAAATGATTAACAGGTGAGTGAAGAAAAATATCACAGCGGGAATCAACCCTTTTAAAGGAAGACACTGAGGAAAAAATATTCATAGAATTTATTTTTTACTTTTCAAATGGCAAGACAGCTCTCTGATTTTTCATAATACTGTACAGTACTGTTGTTTGTAAAACTTAACTTCATTCTCATAAGAATCTGATGTAGTGAGCAAGAAAAAATACTGTTTTATTCGATTTTGTTTGCAGTTTGTATACGTCCTGTTTATTATACGGTATTGAAATGCCGCAAAAGCTTTAACACTTTGTCATCCTTCAGCGAAGCGCTGGTGGCTTTGAGGGACATGCTGTGGCAGAGCTGCCGCTTCAGTCCTTGGATAATCGACTCAGTGATGCCAGTGTGAAGTTTGCTGGTTTGATTTCGTGGGAACCGGTGCCTAAAGTGAATATTACTATACAGTCGGAGGGTGCTGATACATCAAAGGTAGAGAACTGTGCATAACTCCTGTTGTAAACAGGGGATGTAAGGATTTGTAGTGTGTGGAAGTTTCCCCTGTGAAATATTTCATTCTCTGAGAGAAACATAGTCTGTCTTATTCACGTAATTAGCATGAGTAGATTGTACAAGACAGGATGTGAAGATAAGTTACTGTTGGAATTTCTTAGCATCATTTGATTTCTTAGGTTAAGAGTGCCTTCAATTTTTAATGATTCTTTTTCTTATTTTAGCTTGTTATTAAAGGGAGTTTACCAAGGATTGAAGAAGGAGATTTGCAAATTTCTGTGACTTCCTCTATAGAAGGCTATGACACGTATGACCTCACTTGGGAGTATCTCGTACCAACAAGTGAGGATGTTGGTAAAGTTAATGGTCGTATTCATACCAAAGACGGTGTCTATGAGATATTTGCCCAAGGCACTACCAGAGACCTCTCGGGGACATTCTCATCTCCTTTTGAGCCTTTCAGGTAAAACCTTTGGAAACCTTTCAGACTTTATCAAATATTTTTTATGTAAAATTCACATAGTGACATGTACTTTCTTACAACTGTCCATTTCAAAATTCTTGTGATTATTGCTCATATTCATAGTTTTGATTGTGAAATCATTAGTTTATAGTCTTGAATAAAACTACTTTTTTTATTAAGTTTTTCATTTAGATGCTTAATAATTTACCTAAATGTTACAAATATTTTTTAAAACTTTTTTCAGAAATGGAGAGTTCATGTGGCAACTTATAGTTGTTGATATATTGAAGTCTCGTTTGAAAACCAAGGTTGGATGGGAGAGAGGAAATATTGTACTTGATGCCACAGTCAAATATGAACAGAATTTCATCCGTGAGGTGAGTTGAAAAACTAGTCTTCTTAGCAAGGAGTGCCCTGTGTGTCAGATGCAACATTGTTTATTCTTATGAGTATTTAAGCAAATGATTGATAAAGCGGCTGCAGCATGGCATGACAGATCAGTCTTACAATGGTATATTGATTGTAGGCCCCACTAGATTTTTTATTCTTCTACTCTAAAGTTTTATTTTCTTTCTTTAGCCATACTTTTGCCATGTCTTGCAGGTGCTAAAAGTTTCTCTTGTAAATTTTCTACAAATTGCTTATTGACTTTTGCATAGTTATTGGCCGTAGAATGGTGGATAGAAGTTCTTGATGTATATAACATGTTTCCATTAATTGATGAAATAAAGGCCTATTATGCATAATCTGAAGATATTCACGTCATTTAGTAGAGAACACATTATTTGATAAAAAAGAAAATGTTGGTTGGGGAATTCCATAAGCTTTATTGCTCATGGAAAAGGTTTTCCACTATAGTTATGCATTTTGTTTCTTATACCTTTGAATCATAAACATCTACAAGGAGGTTTGATATAAGAAAGAACATAGGGGGAACCCAGTTACTGTAAAGAGATAGACAATTAAGTTACCCAAGTAATAGAACTGTATGTAAAAAGTTTAACCCATTGTTGGAAAATAACCTAAGAACTCTATCTTGGGTAATACTACAGAATACTTGTACACATGTCATTCTGCTGTGAACAATAGCTCATGAGTAGCAGGGAGGCGGTTTACAGGGGGCTCAAGCCCATCCCCATCCCCTAGGTCAGGGTCTGGCACCCTAGGATAGGGTAGATTAGGTTACAGGAAGGTTAGGTTACAATGCATCCTTGTTGAAATATGTCTGATCTCTTGTTGAAATATGTCTCTGATCTTCCTGTAAACAGGCTGCAACCCACTTAAGAAAACGTGCAACTCTTCTACCCTTTTATCCGTTCTTGGAATTATAATAATCCTTCAAAGGATGATTGTCATTTTATAGATCTTTGGTGAAATATTGTGAAACCAATTATAATAATCCTTCAAAGAATGATTGTCATTTTATAGATCTTTGGTGAAATATTGTGAAACCTAGGATGTCAAGAAAGTCATAGGTTTTCCCGTTAAAGTTATTTAAGTCATGTTGTGGGCTAGAAGTCAAACAGTTTAGGAAGATTTAAAACAAGAATTAGTATGAATATTCTAATAAAAAGTAGTAGTATTACTGGGTATAAGTACACAGCATGTATTCACATAACACTGAGATTTAATCATAAAAAGCTATAAAAAAAGTGATCTTCAGTATTAAAGTTCTGTAAATCTAACAAAGAATTCACATCTGCATTTGGTACTCCTTGCAATGTTAGTTTTCATACTTCCTTGATTTTACTAGATGTTTTATAATAGATTTCATATATGTTTTGTACAGCTTATCTGGTTGATCAGCTTTACATTCTTGGAAGAAACTGAGTAATTTGTGCAGTAATTGAGGAGTTGGTGGAAAATACTTATGAAACTTCTGTGCAATATTACCAAATTAAAGAAACTATACTTTTTATTATTCTGATAGATTGTCATTAATATTTTGTTTATTTTATCGATGCTGTAATTTGTATATCAATGAGGAAGTCTAAAATTTATGACAATAAAGTTACAAATCAACAGATGGATCTCCAAAATGAAAAATTTTTCCTTTAAAGAGGCTGTAGGATTTCCAAAAATCTTTGTTGATGAATTTAGTTAGGAAATATTTTTTTTGTAATGAAAATGGTTGATAATACAAAAATTAAAAATACTCAACATTTAAAACTTTTCAGTAACCTTTAAGAAGAGTGGAATAAGCTTGGGAATTTATTACTTTTTTGTAATTTACAACTTACTACAATATGAGATACCTTAATGACCTTTGACACATGTGTGTAAGGCACTGACTTTTTTAGCACACGTGTAGTCTTTTCTGATGTGTTGAGGAATATTTCTCTAAATGTATTTGCCTTTAATTTACAAACTGTCACTGTCCCCTTGGAAATTACATAATACATTCTAGTTACTGTAAGAAAAGAGGATTACAGTATATAATGTCAAATTATTTACAAGAAGCTGCAATGTACCCTGAGGACTTACCAAATACATGTAAACCTATTGTTCCAGCTGGATGGTACTCTTGAGACACCATGGGAAGACTTGGAAAAGTCCAGCCTACGTCTTGTGGGCAAACCCCAGGAAGGAGGTTACAGGAATAACCTGGTACTTGAGGGAGCAGGACAGACCTACAATGGTAATCTCTTCTGGAAGTATCGAAGTGAAAGTGATTGGGAAGTTGACATCGAGGTAAGGCGGGAATATCTTAGCTGTGGTGTTTGGTTTTAGCATACTGCTTCTTTTACATAAACTTTGAAATATTCGCCTATGCAAAAGTCCACAATATGTGGAAATATTTCGCTTAGATGGTGGTTTTTGAACTTTCATTCTTACAAAGAATTCTTAATTTTTTTCTGAACCAGTAAGTTTCTGTTTATTGTACAATGGGTTCTTAAAAATATTATTTTACAAATTTTATATTGTTGGGTTATGCAGACACAGCTCTAGGTCCTAATAAAAAACAAGCAGAATTAATGTTTAAAGGAAAGTAGGTCATCTCACCCCTCTGCTTGTTGTGTAGTTTAAAGAGCCCTTTTGAGGGTCTTCTGAACTAGTTTCATGAAAGAATTTTGTCGTTTTTATGAAATTGTTTATTGATTTACTGAATGATTTCTTCCTTATGTGTTAATGAAGGCTTTTCATCAGCATTTGTCTATAGCAAATGTTATAGTAGCTATAATCATTTTTGTGTAACCTATCATTTAGGTAATATATCATACTTATGTGTGTTTAAATTGATGTATTTGTACTTTTTCAATATAAAAAGCATCCAGATATTGTCTACTACATTGTGATTGCTAGTATGTTTCCTTTACTCATGTTTGTTTCTTGAGCACATGCTTTACTAAGCATCTTCTTTTCTGTGTACTGTCAACCTCTCCTGCCTCTCTCCCCCACTCTTCCCCCCCACTAAGTCATTTAGCATTCCAATATTCTGCATGATACCAGATAACTTATAATCATTCATTCATTCAAGGTTTTGCATAACAGATACCTGTAAAGAAGTGAAGGCTTTGGCAAAGAAGGCTTACCCACTTATTTTTAAATGGGCTTAAAGTTCAGCCTTTCTGTTACGAGAATAGGATGCACATACAGAAACAGTTACGGAGCATAAATCCAAATTTAAAGTTTTTAAGTTACACATTGTTTTGTTTTCTTTAAGTGGTATTGCTGTGACAAAAATCAGATTAGGTATTGCATTACAGTAAACACCCAGTATTTGCGGGGGATGCGTACCACACGCCCCCGTGAATAGCTAAAATCCATGAATACTTAAAACCCCTCTAAAACACTTAGAACTGCCTATTTTGATAGTTTAAACACAAAAAACCCTCAAAAAATGCTTATACCTGAGTATTTTAATAATAGTTTTATTACAAAAAGTGCATTTATGTGAAATGATATGAAAGTACAGTAATTAATTAGTGAATATTCTAGTGAAAAATACCATGAATGGGCGAATTTTCCGCGAATAATGGGTAGATATGTTCCACAGAGAAATCTGCAAATAGGTGAGTCCGCGAATAGTGAGACCGTGAATACGGGGGGGGGTATACTGTAGTTATTGCCATGACAATAATCAAATGAGATAGATGTATTTTTGACATTAATGGTGAATGACAAATGGCTGTGTATGTCTTAAGAACTAGTAATGAAGAGCAACAAACTATTTTCTTTATTACATATGACTTTGGCTAACAGCAGTTCTATCTTGCATCAGCAGAATTATGGTCTAAATGTAGATTGTTCAAACTTAAAATCACCTGTGATCTTACCAAGTGAAATCACATCTTAGATAAACCACAGTATTCACATACAGTGATTACACAAAAAGTTTTTGTTGTAGGATGTTACTGCTTTTTAAACAGTAGTATGATTGTATACCTCATGCCTCCCTCCAGTCAAAATTGTTTTGCTTTGTAGAGTTTTGTGTGGATGGCCCACAAAGCTTTTGTTTATATGATTCAGTGAAGAGATTAAAGGAAACTTTTTCCACAGGTAGAACGAGAACAAGGCAGTGGTGAAGGACGTTACACTGTTAACCTAGCCCTGACAAACGTTCTTAACAAGCCGTTTAAGCTAGCAGCCCATCTCACCACACCTCATGAAGGATTCAGGGAAATCACTTTTGACATGAATATACGGTGTGCAAAATTTCTTCTATGAAGTCTTTTACTTTTATTTAGTTTGACTTTAATTTAGTAATGTTATCTGTGTATTTATTAGTAATTCTGATCATTTTAATATCCATTCCCATAAATAATTTGAGCTTTTCTTGCTGTTTCCAGTTAAATTTTTCTTAGTGGAGTTTTGAGAAAGTGTAAGTTCACAGTTGAAAGGAAAAAATAAGAAAGTATTCAAACTTAATTAAGATGTTTTTATTCATTAAAATGTTATCTATTTGTCTCTATATTAATGATGGCTGACATTTTATCCAGACGTTTCCGAGCTCCGTATTACTTGAAATTTGGATGGGGAACAGCACAGGAATCACGTAGTGTGGACATCGAGTTCAGGAAGTTGTCGATCAGTGAGGTGCAGGGTGTATTGCTGTTTAACTTCCATAATAACCATGGAACTAAGAAGTACTTTACCCTTGACCTTGATGTGATAAACCATTCAACAGATGATAAAATTGACGTCTCGTTGACTGCAGATGCCAAGAGTAATAACGATTATCTTGAGTGAGTATTGAATATCATTGTGAAATGAGAATTGGAACTTTGCTCTATTCTGTGAAATTATAAGCAGGTTAAAATTTTACACAGTAGTTACCACAAGTGTTTGAATGTGAAAGATTTAAATGTATGGCAAAGAATTACTGTAATAACAGTATAAAAGACTTACAGGAAACTGCCAGTTTGAAGATTTTAATATTATTATGGAAATTGAAAGCATTAGAGCTTTAATAATAGCTAATTAAATAAGCCTTTAGGGATAACTTTATATTTTTGTGTATGTGGTAAATCTCTACCATAAATTCATATACAGTACACATTTGCTAACACAAGCATTAGCAGATATGCACTGAAACAACAAAGATTTCAGTTATACTGTCTGTATAATAATGGCTACATTGGCTGGCAGAAAGAGTATTGAAGCTTTCATTTTGGGAATAATAAAGAATAATAAAAAATGAAAAACAAAATCAATTAAAACTGAGCTCAAACATTGTCAGGTAAATAAATACTGTACTATGATCCGATCATATACTGTATTTTAAGGTGCCTTTCTTCCTCTTTGACTGTGTCATATAATATTTGAATTGCATCCTGTCACCTCTACTAAACTGCATACTGTATAGCTTTAACAGGGCAGAAACCAAGAAATTTTACAAGCACTGTAAATGTTTTACAAGTACAGTATTGATTTTCTTCAAGACAGAAGATGTTATTTTTGATGAGGAAGTTCGGAGGGGAACTTAACCCTTTGAAGTACTTAAACCCCATTTTTCCTGCCTTCTGTCGTCAAAAAAGATAATCAGGACTATGTTATTTCTTTTAGGATGCAAAGTAGGGCACTTTTAAGGTATGGTCTCTCTTGATCTTAGTCCATTGATAAGATCACAGGAGACAGTGCCGATCCACTTATCTGCTCAAATGGGCACAATATTGGTCAGAATCCCTGTATGTTTTTATGTTTTGGTTATCTTGACAAGTAGTATGGTTCTCCACTAACAAGCATTCCAGATAGCCTTTAAAGATTTTGACTGCCTTCATAGATTAAAAGAATTAAAAATGCCTGTCGGGAAAGTTTCTAACTAACCTTATGAATTCAATATACTGTAATGTTATTTGGAACGAATCTAACTGCTAAAGCTGCCTTACGTCTTCCTGCCATTAATTGTGACCAGCATTCGAAATAAACAAAAGAATAACATGTTTTGAACACTTAAGGTCAAATAGGAGGCCATCTACAGAACTTTTGAAATACAGTATCTATTTGGGTAGGAGCCCTATAAAACTGACCTTTGAAAACTTTGTTTTATAAAGAAGCAAGAAGTAGGTATTTTCTTGGCCATTTCTACACATAACAAGTATAATTAATTCTCCCTTTTGAGAATAATCTTCGTGTACTATACCATTTGTAAGGAAGGCAAATTAAGGTTTTCCTGTGAGCTCTTCTCACTCTCATCTCGAAGAGGATTTGCTAGACAAGCAAACTTTAAGTCCTTTTCTTCAATCTTTTGTCCATGCTGAGACAGATGGGAGCTCTCTGTAGTTTTTGCTGTGGACACTTGGGTAAACTGGTAAACTGGAGTTAGATTGGACCTAATGGTATTCTACAAGGCACATTGTCTCTGTCATTGTTCTGTTTTTATTTCTATGTTTGCCCAAATTCAAAACTTTTTTAAGCATGTCGGATTGTTCGCACCAACCAACACCAGCTTTGCTACGACCACCTTCTTGAGCTTTGCGAAAATAACTTGTCATTTACAATAATTCATTAGAATTTATGTTTATTGCTAGTTTCACTAATAATGAAAAATCTTAAGACAGCATTTCATCCTTTCTGTGTGTATTTCAACAATATTTAAGGGTGCAGGGCTGCAAATACCTTGTGTTCTTATTCTTGCATAATTTATTCTGTAAGACATCTGCCTTTCTAACAGCTCTTTTGTCATCCGTGCAGATTGTATGTCAGTAAAGTGATGATAATTTTGAATTCAGCTAATTACTTCATCCATTTAGTAAAAGCAGGGGCATAGTTTAATGAGGTTACTGAAATTGATATATTGTATTTGAACACATCCCCTAACTTATGTTTCATTTTGCAGCCATTTGGTAATGAAAGCAACTGTTCGACAAGTAACAGTGGATCCAGGAGAACTTGGTTTATACCTACTTTGGCCTGGTGCTGATCCAATCTCCTTCAAGGCCATTGCTGAACACTATGATGACTTCCAGATCATAAAACCAACTGTTATACTAGATTTGACCAGGTCTAACTATAGTTTTGCTGGTGAGGTATGCCTACTAATAATTTGATTTCTAAATCTCAAGCTGTTGCTTATAAAATAAACTTTGAGGCATTGGTTCTGAATCTTATGGTTGTTAATGAAAATATGAAGAAATAAATTATTCTTAGTCTAGGAATGGCTTGTTATTTTTTTTCAGATGAGAAAGAAGGGTAATCAGTTGAACATGACAGGTGTGTTGGAATGGGAACAAGGGGATTCAGGACCTCAGCAAGTGGTATTGCACACTGCTTTCACAGTTGCTGGCAATGCTGTTGATGGAGAACTAACCTTGGATCTACCAATGGTTCCCAAATGGAAGGAAAACAATGCTGTTATTCACTATGAGACTCTTGAAAGTAAAAGTTTGTTCAGGTAAATGCATATCATCATATCTTACATACAAGAAATAATTTTCAATATTCAGCTGTTTCAAAAGAGCTTTTGCTATTGTGTATAAAAACTTTGCACCCCTCTACAACCAACCATACAATCACATAAGTACATCAGAATATGTACTAAGCTACATAGTTCAAAATTGACAAGTCCTGAAACCATATTTTGTACCCATTTGGCTTCTGCTATTTCAACCTTAAAGTTTCTTGCAACTGCCTGTTCTAGTTGCTTTAAAGAATCTAGGCTATTGCAAAGGGTTATCTTGTGTGGATGGTTAAGAAAATTTAAATTCTGTGTAGATAACCCTAAATGTCATGCCATTTAGTAATCTAGACCTCAGTCCTCTGTATATTCTGCTAGATGTCTTACAAAGAACCAAATTTGAAATGTGGATCTCAGAGATGAAAAGATGTCTATTAATTTTATAGGGTTTTATAAACATGTTTTCAGTTTAGGTAGACCATTGCGTGACTGACTCATGTTGGTAAAATTTGGTCTGGAAAGTAGGAAATTGGGAGTCTGTCACATTCTTAACTTTTTGTGAACAAATAATCAAATATTAAAGAAAAATATTTTATAGACACGAGGCAGTGCTTTACCAAATTCATTCATTGTAAAGTACAGTGGTCACTAGTTTTTATTCAATTGGTGGGTGTTCTCACTAACAAGTTCAGCATTATTTTGCTGCTCCTGTAAACACAGGTGGTGTTGGGTATTGATTAGCTTGGAAAGGAGGAAGCATTTCTTGGTCAAAATGGCTTGTATCCACAACCATTTGATCATGTAATAACACTGCACTTAATGATTAATGAATATTTTGTCATTGTTGGTATTTCCTCTGACTACCAGCTTTCTATTTTACATCACTTATATGCAATTTAACCAAAACTCAGTTTTGTGCATAAGGCTTCCTGTATCTAAAAATAAGGGTTTTGTTATGCATGTGCCAGACCATTAATTCTCTCATTGTTAGGTTATTGTTCACTTCTGAGAATTTTCAGCTATGAGATCAGGTTGTTGAAAGTGGTTTTCTTTTTCCCAACATTAGTAAATATGACTTAGGTCATTACCAGAAGATATACTGTGTACACCAGTTTTAGTGTGCATTTTTCCTACAGGTAATTTCAATTAGTGCCTTTATTTCCTGCACCCCAAGCACTAGTTTGTTTGCAGATCATTTTGCTAAGCATTAGCTTCCATATTCAGGTGAGGTGCGATGTTGACACAATGCCTGGTAGAGAAATTTTTTATTTCCTTTATTGTTGAATTGTGAAATTATCTTTCCACAAGTGCTGTTGTTTCCAGAGCTTGCAATTTATTAAGACTAATGGTACTTCAAAGGATCATGCACCATTGTCTTAGTGCCTGTTTGCTTATTTGTTGTGTCAACTGTTATTCATTGATTATTTTCTTCTTCCTTTTCTTTTTCTGCATATGTATATGGAAGTTTGTGGTCACACAACAGCAAAGTTAAAAATATATGGCCATGACCGAACTTATGCCAGAAACATTTCCTGCATAGCAGGTATGACGTGCAAATAACTAGTTTTGAAGAGTTCACTGAAGCATATGAGCTTTTAAGATGCGACAGAGATGCAAGCCCAACAGAGTTTCTTCAGTTTCAAGCAACCTTTGTCTCACCTGCTTCTGGAATCAGTAACTCAAGTTATCCAGTTTATTTTAAAAGGTTTTTAAACTCTGCCTCAGTTCATCTTTGTGAGAATATGAATTGAAATTGTAGGCATCACCACCTACACATGGGCCATGTGTATCTTCTGCTCCAGATTATTTCAGCTCCAAAAGCCTTCAGTTGTTTTATGAAACATGAATTAGTATTTCTCTAAAGCATCTGCCCAGTCTGGCACTCTTGGTTTCTATAGTCTCAGGTTAACAAGCCTATCTCCGGATTTCTTATTGCCAGGGTTCCCTGCCTACCTTGCTACATACTGTTGACAGATGATAAGCAATTCAGGATAAGTCTTTTGGGAAATGTTGGTGTAGATTATAGATTATATCCACTTTTGGTTATTAGCATTAAAATTATCCAAATTTGGTTTATTGAGGAAAACAGGTATCCTACACATTTTGCTTTACTCATGTTTATTTAATATTTTATTATTAATTTGTTGGTTTTTAGCTTCTCAACAGTATGTTTACACTGTAGGACATATGAAACAATAAATTTCAGTGATATTTTTGCATTGAAGTTTTGAGACCTTTCAAAATATTCTTGAGAACCATAGCTACTGAAACTAGCGCAATTGTTTAATGTAGATTTTTTTGTTGCAGGGTAAATTTAGAAACAGGAAGTGAAGTAACAACAATCACAGGTAGTATGTTAGGTGATCGTTTTCCAGGAGGAGATGGTGAAATTACTGTATCTTCAACAGCGATGTGGGAGAAACAGCCGCTTACTTTGAATTTCAAGCAGGTATGTGTTTGAGGTTTTCAAGCTATGTTGTAGATTCAGTTCATAGTTTATCCTTGATCGTATTCTAAGAAAGGTGTTTAACCTCGATGGTCTGGGAATGGGAGAAAATATCTGCTCTGAAGACTAACTCCCATCTGACGCTGAGTCCCTAATTTCCAAGGTAATTGCAGGGAGGGAATTTTGGTAAAAAAATTACTGTACTGTGGCTTTGATGCTCTGATCTTATGTTTTGCAGCATTCTTTTAGGGTTATATCCAGATGTATGATTTTAATTTACCTTGACAGTCAGGAGTAGTAGGGCTCAAATACTGGAATAAGGTACAGTATTTTATATGAGATAAATTTGAACTCTTAGAAAATTGTCTTGGTGTGTATATATAGGTCATCAGACATATTATTTGTTTGATAAAAATAATGATAATAATTAATGATGATAAAAATTTTCAGACTTTTTAGGCAACATTTTCATAAGTTAATGCTGATAACCAGATTTGCAGATCAAGTTCCAGGTGCTGTCTAGATAATTCTGAGATTTACAAATCCAAAACCCTAGGGCTAGCCCTGTGAGCATAAGAACGTTGACTTATAGTATGTCCATTGTACTTGGTCAAAAGAAAATTGGCATTTAGAGACATCTCTGTGATTCTTTAAAAGAAGACTTTATATAGGAAACATATCTAATAAAAACTGAGGGCAATTTTATGATTAAATATTGCTAGAAATAGCATATTAAAATATTATTTAAGACAATGTGACACATTCTTTTCTCATGCATTGTCAAATCTGTGTTTACCATAAGGGAATGATGAAGAGGAAAACAATTACTGTATAGCTTTGTGTCAATAGCCCGGGGTTAATCCTTTTCACTAAGGGACATCCATACCTTAAAAGGGAGACAAACTTTAGCAATATATTAAATATAAGAAAAAATCCCCAAGACAAAAAAAAAAAAACTGTACAAATAAAGAAAAAGATGTAGCAAAGAATCATTCCAAAATTATAAATTACAAGATTTAATATTATTATTGCTGGAAGGAGAGAGAGAGAATTAACTGGAGTTAGTTAATACTGAAATTTGACTTGGCTTAATTTTTGCTAACGTACAGTATCTTCGTGTCTGATAACAACTTACCATTTTCAAAAGAAGCGTGAACTCTAAACCCTGCTATTTACAAGAAAAAGAAAACAATGAAATGCCAAAGAGGATTATAACAGGGAAGGGTATCCATAATCTGCAAGTTTCTTTCAAGAAACAGAAACATGTCAACTGGCTTCATTGGTTCACCTATAGTGGTCTTGTTAAACTGTATATCAACAGTCATAACAATCTCGGTATTTTTTGTGAGGTTCGATTTTTCATTTCATCAATTCACTGTCCAAGCCCTTTTTAAACAATGTCTTTCATCTGATATATGTACCAATCCCTTATTATTTGAACATCTTCATGTGATAAGCAATTGTTTGTAGTTACCATTGTGTCATTATTAACAGATATGTCACTCTTTCAAACCAATCCCTATTCAAACCATGTAATTTTTTTTTTAGTGGTTCATATAGTGTGGAAAGTTCAAATTGTTCTGATAATTTAACATGTGGATAGCATTCCACCAGTTCAAGATTAACAGGGTCTACAAATTGATTGAAACGCATATCAAACTGGTCAGTTATGGACTGAAAATTCAATAATTGGTGCATTGTAGGTAAATTATAATGTACAGTACTGAAATATATGATGCCTTCGAGCTGAACTTCAGGAAGCTTTGTTTATAGGGTAACTTGCAGAAAAATATGTAATTACTGGATTAAGATATATGGTTAAGTATCACATTTGAAACCTATTATCTATGATGACAGATTTCTAAGTGGTACAACAGGTGAATGTCTTGCGTATGTAGGCTGATTTGATTGAAACTTCCATTTTTGCTGTTGCCCCCAGGAACTAACAGAGCATGGCTATGAAGGTGAGTACCACTTGGAGTGGCCTCACCGCAACAACAAATCAGAGCCTTGGGGGCGAAGTCCGGTTGTAGCTTCCCTCAAACATACATTTTTACAAGCTGGTCATCGTGGAACATTAAAGATAACAGCTGCATTCACCCAAAACGAGCCTGTTCAGATTGATTATGGCTTTAAGGTAATATTATCCCACAAGTTTTTCCAGCTGGGATCAAAACATTGTAGTTCATTGATGTTATAATGGAATCTGTTCTTGCCATATTACTTGTATTGTTATAAGTTGATGAAAAAATTGTATAAACTTTTTTTTTCCTGTCGAAGTTTGTATATCTCTCACTTCACATATTTGTGTAGCAAAAGAGATGGGCTAAGATATTACCTCTAAATTAGTATTAACTAGTCTCTGATATTATATGTTTGATTTGGTTGACAGTTTTGTTAAAATTTCAGTTCCCTGCAAGTGGAGATGTCACAATTGAACTGGGCTGTGTTTATAATGTAGTAAACGTTAAGGTAAAAGTAGATCGTGTAACTGTGATTCTATCAGAAGGGGTTTACAAGCAGAGGACATCCTTTGAATTTGACAATCTTCTGTGGCCTTTTGGTCTTTCCTCTACAAAAGAATCTAAAAGAAAATCAAGTACAGAATTGGAAGTAAGTATCTTATTTAAGATCCTTTGTGTAGATTCAACATAATTTTGCAGTTTCATTTAGCAATGAATTATACACATTTCAAGCTTTATATGTAAATGGTATTGTCACATTGCTTTAAGTTCCTCTCCAGTACAGTATATTCATGTAAGATGTGAATTAGATTCTTTAATTTCCTTTACATTTTTATTCCAGAAAATGACAACCTTGGAGCTGTATGACCTCTCAGACCCTAATAGAAAAGTTACACTTGCCTTCAAGCACAACTCTGCCATATCAGGAAGGCAGTTCATAATCAGAGGTTTTGCTATATTCTTATTTGGTTTTAGATTTAATTATGATTTCTCAAAAACCGGTTTAATGTCCAGAGCATGAATTATATTTAAATCACGTTGCTCATACTTGGTTCACAAGTCACCATGTTTAAATACAGCGGGTTGGATTTGTAAGTTTTATGATAATTTTTTAATAAAAACTGAATATACCGAATGGATTTAACACTTGTACTCATGGTTAACTTTATCCTGCACAGGCAATGCACTGGATCGTGAAATAGTACTGATCATGGGATATGACTTGACGCCTGACCATTTCCGTACCAATTTCTTACTTTCATGGTCAAAAGATGAGAAAATAGCTTTTGATATTAATTGGAAGGATATTTCAAAGGTAAGGACCTTGTTCTGACATACAAAATCGCATATATTTTTCTACACCATTTGAGTTTGTCACAATGGATTTGTTGCGACCCAACCTTAACATTAATTGAGAAAATTTTCTTGTACTCTTTATATCTAGTGTGAGGTTCAAGAAGACAACTGATTTATTTTTGAAAACGAGGTATACATTGAGAAAATTTTCTTGTCACAATCAAGAATTTATATCTAGTGTGTAGGTTACATACATCGAGAAAGGCAGGTCTAAAAATATGAAATAATAACAGGTATGACAGAAATGAAGAGGCGTTTGACACCTTTCAAGTTGACCAGTCACCAGTTGTAAGGTTCAAGAAGACAGGTATACTGATTTATTTCTCGAAACCAGGAATGTGAGCGGAAAAAGAAGTGTCCGACCTGCGGGTTCCATGTCACACATTTGACAAGAAATTTGCATTTGTTAGATGACATATAAATGAGAATAATTTGTGTTACAATAAACGTACAAAGTATTTACATACATCGGCGGAAAGGCTGGACAATAATGTGTATGGAGACACATAAAAATATGAAATAATAATGGTAATATACATGGAGTGATTAATGCAGAAATGAAGAGGCGTTTGACACCTTCACACTAGATATAAATATATGCAAGTGTTGATCTTTATGCATATCCTTTTCCCCATCATTAATGATACTGCAAGATTTAGATAATGATACGTCGTAGTTTTATATGTTTTAAACATGGTTTATTTGAAAACCCACATCATCATCATCCAGACAAAAAGATAACATTTGAGGGATATTCTGAGTTTTCCGAATGTCAGTGGATGAAATATGCTTTATTGTTTATTGTAAAGGATGGACTGGTCAATAACAGCTCAGGCTATCTTCTTGCTTATGTTGTTGAATGCATATGTTGGCATTCAAGTTCAACAGAACGTTTGATTTGCATAACTGGAGAATACAGATGGAGCCTTTTCCTTTGCAGGGATTCACCAAAGAACATATACTCACAGGAAAGTTTTCACAGCCATATCGCACGGTACTGTTGGATGGCTACTACAGAAGGTCACCTTATGGCCTAGATGCATTTGTTAAATATAATTGGGACTTTGAAAATACAAGGTAAGAAAATGACATGAACTTCACAGCTACAGTTATTTTCATTTTTTCTTTTGGTTTTCTTTATATTACACAAAAATATAAAGGAGGAGTGATTAGAAAGACGTGACAGTAGAAAGGATTCTGCAGTGATTTTTTTCATATTTTTAAATAAAGACGTTGACATTATAGATGCTTGAAAAATATATAGCACCTGAGGTATTCTGTGTTGCACTGTCATTTTTCCTTTAACCATACTATCCATAGAGATTCCAGAATACTGAATTTCAGGCAAAGTGTCAGTCAGCCTCTGGATGGGAAGTGTTTATATGTAGATGTGTCTTCTAGAAACCATTATTTTGGCACTTGATAGTAAACCACAGTTCAAAAAAGTATTGAATATTATCTGATGTAGTCATTTTCTTATATTCATTTCAGAATAAACTGTACATTCATAGTACATTGGTTAATATTCTTATTAAGCCCCCCATGCTCTATAGATTAGAAAGGGAATTTCCAGATTCCTCTAAACTTATTATAAAACATTTGTATAATCTTCAGTAGTTTTTATTTTTATCATTACCGAGAACACTTCCATATATAGCATATCTATTTTGAACAAATATGGATAAAGTCATAAGCTAAAAATCGTCAGGTAACAAAAAGAAATGTCACATTTTCCAGATTTGTAGAAGGATGAATTTGGATTCAGGAACACTGTAACAAAAGAGTAAAAATGAATTAAATGACCTTCTAAACATCACTTGCATATATTTTTTTCACCTGGATCTGGACCCCTTGGTACATTTGGCAGGTAGTGTTGAGAGAACTTTGCCTCTTAGTCCTGCACAGAATAGAAGTATTCAGTCTGTCCCCTGAATTTCTTGATATTCTGACCATCCTGAATTTTTAGATAATTACTTATTTCATAAGTAATTACAGAATGCAAATAATTTCATAATTAGTTAACAAAAATTAGAAGTATTTGATAAATAATGTTGGAGCATTATGTGTTTGAAAGAAGTTTAATGATTTTTATCTTCGACATTTGGGTTATTTCATTGTATATTAGAGACTTTATCATGCATTTAAAAAAAAATTGGGGGGGGGGTTGCGGGCAGTGCAGTAGAGTGGTAAAGAAATACAAGTATCAGTTAAGCCAGTGGACTTGTTTTTCTCTTACTATTCCAGCAAACCAGAGGAAATCATTGGTAAAGTAACTTATGCCGATGAAAGTGGGGCTCAGCAAGTACTGCACAAGGCTTTTGTTAGTCTTCAGCATCCTTTGCTGGCAAAGGTAAGTTGTACTTGATTGTAGTAAACTAGTGCTAGATTTTTAATAAGGAAACACTGTCATAGGGAAAAGTTGTATATTTTCCCTAGGAAGTAAACTGGAATACATTGCAGGAAGAAGTTTCGTAGTGTTTTTTTTTTTTACATTTTATCGGCCAGCTCTGGTGAGGACAGCAGTTACCCAAATTGTGAGGGCTTGGGGATAGGTCATCAACATCCTAGCCTTATCTGATGATAACACTGTAGAAAACACTGAACCATCTGAACTTATGTGGAAAGATAATTCAGCACCTCAGAATGGCTTGTAAATAATGATTGTGCTTCTAAACATCTCAGGCTGCACCCCTTTGACAGCACAGCATGACCATAATTCTACATTTACTGCTTTAGAATTCTAGATTCTCATTAATTTACTGGTCTCGGTATCTTACATTTTTACTCTTGGACTATTTACTCATACTGCCTTAGATCATCATGCCTTGTACACCAGTCTATAAAATTAGTCAGTTTAAAACCTTATAGAGTTTTTACTGGAGTTGATTATATTAGAACTTTGTCTTCCTTATATTTTCATGGTCTTTTTTGCATTGGCAACATAATTGATACATGTGAAAAAAATTAAGCTGCGTATGAGTACTCCTTTGCTTGGAATTGGATGCTTGCTATTGCCATTCTAGAGGTTTGTTTTTGGTCAAGTTGGAATTGTGGCTAGGTGAACCTCTTAAAGGAACCTGGATTGTTCTAACTTACTTTATTTGCATAAATCTGGCAGTTATGTTTATAGCAGTAAACTAGTATTTTCTTAATATTTTGACCTTGAATGTCACTGTTTCTGTTCTGTGGGGCCATTCATTCATTGTCCTGTTCACTATCACTGTTTTCTTCTTTCTTTAAATCTTCAGCAGAAAACCCTTATGGATAGAGTCAATTGACTGTAAACCCAAGAGGGTTTATAGTCAAGAGGGCTCTAAAGGAAATTCAGCCTGTCGTTATAGGAGAAGGTGATAAATAAATAAATATGATGAAATAGAAGATAAAGCTGATATATCTGGGATTCAGGGGATATCAGGAATGAATTTGCTCCTCACTTTTTGGAGATCAGAAGGTTCCACAACTGTACTGTTCCACATATTAATTTGACCAAGATAAAACTCTTAGCAAACTGAGTACAGTAGTAATAAACCTGATGCTAGAAGATGATACTGTTTGCAGCAGCAGTCTCCCCAGTGTTGTGAGCAAAAAATGGCTAGGTCAGGTAAAGAAGAATGAAGGGGATGTTCGTCAAAGTGGTAAATTTTATATTATTATTATTTGTTATTATTATTATTATTATTATTATTATTATTATTATTATTATTATTATTATTATTATTATTCAGTAGATGAAACCTATCCATATGGAACTAGCCCACAGGGGCCACTGACTTGAAATTCAAACTTCCGAAGAATATGGTGTCCATTAGGAAGAAGTAAGAGGAAGTAAAGGGAAACACAGAAAGAAGAGATACCACTTATTAAAAAATAAAAATGAATTAATAAAGAGATAAATAGATAAAAATGCATCAAAATGCAAGAAGAATAATATTAGGGTAGAAATGCATTACATTTTCCCTTGAACTTCTAAAGCTCCAGTTGCACGGCCTCATTTGGGAGGCTGTTCCATTGTCCAACAAACATAATGAATTCACTTTATGTCTATGCCACAAGTCAGCATTAGAGTTGTAAAATAAATCTGACTGATGACGTAACTCTATCCAAGAGTGTGATATGATAGTAAGTACAAGAAGACCCCACTGGAAAACTGTACAGTGTACCAGACAAGGAAGAAGAAAAGAGATGCCTGTAAACCGTTTAGATATACAGGGAGTCCCCGGGTTACAACAGGCTCGGCTCATGACATTCTGGGCTTACGACGCTCTTCTAATATATTCATCAAAAATTATTTTCTGGGTTACAACGCATGTTCCGTGGTTACGAAGCCAATCCGACGGAAGAAATATGGCTCCAAAACGGCAGAATGGTCAAAATTTGGAGGGTTTTTTTTATGAAAAACTCGGTAAAAATGCAGGTTACGTCGTTTTCAAGACACCCAAAGGATTAAAAGTAGGGGTTACGTTTGAAAACAATTTTCAGCTTACAGTGATTTTTGGCTTATGGCGCAGCGTCGGAACGGAACCCGTCATAAACTGGGGACTGCCTGTGATAGCTTCATCACCAAGCATTCTAAAACATTTCTGCAAGATACATACTTGTTGAGAAACAGAGTCGCTGAAATTTAAAACTATACCGTTTAAAGGTAAATCAGGGTGCAAAGGCAAAAATGTTTTGGATCAACTAACTACAGTAAACCCCTCCAGAGTTCGTTCTCATGGTTCGTGACTCACGATTCAAGTGGTTTCTCTCTGTGAACATATCTAGCCATCATTCATGGAAAATTCGCCTATTCGCGTATTTTCACTGAGAAATATTCACTAATTATTGTATTTTCATCTAATTTCATGAATAAATGCATTTTTTAGTGATAAAACTATTAAAATACCCAGGTATAAGCATTTTTACAGGGTTTTTCTTGGTTTAAGCTATCAAAATAGGCAGTTCTAAGTGTTTTAGAGGGTTTTTGTAATTGTGGATTTGACCTACTTGGGGGTGTGGGACGCATCCCCCGTGAATACGGGGGTTCACTGTATTATACTTGGAGTTTTAGAAGGATCAAGCTTCATGCCCCAAACCCTACTTCACTCATGAATACAAGGATTCTGCAACCACAGAACTAAGGCACTGAGAAGGAACAACAGCTAGAAGAACAGCATTGTTGGTGTATGCAATCAGTTTGTTCTCTAGACCTTGTTGCATGTCAATAGATAGATGATAAATAGCAAAGGTCCAAGAAAACTGCCTTGAGGAACTCGTGAATTATACTGTCCATCGATACAAACTTTGGGTTCTGCCTATCAGGAATTCATTTAAAATATCGATGAAAGATCCACCAATTTCCTTAGCTTGTAATTCAGGATTCACACAGTCAAAGCCTGCACTAAAATCTAGACCAACCATGCATGCCTTTGCACCTTCAAGAGCACTGCAAGACAGTTGATATATACAAGAGTTCATCACAAGTACCTAGGCCTTGACAAAACCCAAACTGTAATGCTGGTAGCTGTTTATTATTTTCAAGGCACTTAGAGAATCTGAGAGAGCATGTTCTCAAAAACATTACATAAAATGGGTAATTGAAATCAGACTATACTCAGTGGGGCATAAGGACAGATTTAGTCTCTTAGGTATTGCAATAATGTTTCCTTCCTCCAAACAAAGGGAAACTTGTAAGTTCAACTATAATTTTCTGAAAACAGGAGCAATTGTAGGAGCTACGAAACCTGTAGTTTTTTTTAAAGATGGGAAAGATCCTATTAAGACCTGTGCCACCATAACTGTCAAGGCCCAGAAGTAGTTTTGACTTTTTTTATCCTGACGGCAATTGAACACAACTTAGTCTCTGGAAAGCATGACTGAAGCTACAACAAGGATTCAGCACACTGTTTGCTCATAAAGACTTGAGCCAAAGGTCCTGCCTTATGTTTAGGGCAACATACAGCAGTTCCATCAGCTCCCACAAGGAGAGACATGCTTGAATAAACTCCAAAAAGTGATGACTTGTGGGTAGACCACCGCTTATGGTCGTCACCACTGCTTAACTTAGTTCTAATTCACCTCATCACTCTTATTTTGCTGAGAATCAACCACTTTAATAGTCCATGAAAATGTAGTCTGCAGCTCCAGTGAATCATATAAAACATCCTACTTTCAAAGATGTGTTACTTTATCCATAGATTTCTATATGCTTTTTTGTTTGCAGGATGTAACCTTAGCTGGTGAGCTGAGACAGAACCGTGAAGAGTTATTAGCTCTGCAGGTAAAGCTCGAGTATTCTCCAGAGGAAACCAAGGATTTAGTGTTTGACTTTATTGTTTCTGATGACTGGAGCCACCCTACCTCCCGGGTATTCAACACAAAAGCTGCAGCACAGCACCTTGATTCAAAGTATGTGTCTTAGAGAGCGCTGGTTTTGTGACTATGATTGTGCATTGTATGTAATTAGCAGATTTTTTTAGGAGGATTTGGACTACAAATGAGAGGAATATGACAAAAAAGTTGATGTCACAAGAGAGTAAGAAACATACCTCTCTCTCAAAGGAAGAAGTTTATATGAATCCTTAGTTAAACTTATAGCATAGGTTAGGATTATACTATTTCAGTTTTGATTGCACCACTAAAGCAAACTTCATTTGGAGAAAGATGAAAAAGGTTCAGAAAATATGTTTTGAGGATACAGGATTTTGGTTTTTACGTGAGTCAATGTGTTGACAGGTAAATATCTTTCAGAGCATTTCTAGCATAAGTGAGGATACTGCAGTGTCCTTTTGCAATTGAAATAATAAATAACATGAATAAATATTACAGATCTGAACAAAATCATAAAAGTCATATCACAAAGGAATTTTGTACTTTTTTACTACCTTAATTAATAGATACAGTGGCATTCATCATGAATGGCCTGATTCTGTATTGAAGCCTTTTATTGTCAGAACAGGGTTACCAATATATCTAAAGCTAATCACTGATATGTTCAACGTGACTGCAAAATATTCATTGGGTGATCTTGTTTGTGGTGTGTGGTACTAGCGGCAGAAATGATTTCATTGTTAGCTCCAGCTTGCAATGCTCTCAGATGAAATTCTTGCTGTGTTTAGTAGATGACAGTAGATTCCACAATAATTTTTATGTGTAGACATGTAACATGAAAAAACAGACGTGATGCTCTAAAAATAATATAATGGACAGAATATTTAAGGGTAATGAAAACCACACACTTTGAACCATAAATTACAGTTCTTTTGTTGTGTCTATGCTTTAAAATTAGAATTTCCTCTTGTAACTCACTGGAATTTTAATGCAATCTTCACCCAATATTTCAAAAATTTCACTGGTGTACAATACAGTACCATTTTTGTATGGACAGAAAATTATTCATAGGATTAAGACTTCCTATGAACTTCATGATAGGATCACTGCGGTTTAGAAAATGAGATCTGGGAAACAAACCTTGTATGTTAACTTGTATTGCTGTATGTGGAATACGTATACTGTATAACAAGAGTGGTTACTAGAAAAATTGTGGGGCTTTGTAGATAATATTGTAAATTACCTTAGATAACACATTTCTTGAAATGATATCAATTAAAACTTTTCTTTTATATGCTTAGCAATGTCAAAATGAAACAAATAACAGTATCCTGAGATATTTACACTTGTGAGGCATGAATATGCTTTGTGTTGGTGTATATTTGGTAATGCATATGATCTTTTCCAGGTTACTCGTTCAAACAAATGGATCACTTACTCTAGATGAAGGAAAATATTCTTTATTACAGCATTTCCTCTATACGAATAAGACTGACTACACTCACACTGCATATTTTGTGACTATGGTGGACACACTGGAACAGACTTTGCAGACATCAGTAAGTAAGAGCGACGCAGTTTTATCTTCTTAATTACGCAATCGAGGTCTGTTTGTCAGATTTTTTTATATTTTTCTTATTAATCTAGCAGTAGGTGGAGTGCTAGTGGGGTCAGATGAGGCACATGATGAATATAGATATTTCCCAAAACTTGTGGCCACAGTAATGGTATATTGCTTAAGTGTGACGTGATTTCTAAGATATAATTTCGAGCCCTATGCTAGTTAAAAAAAAACACTAAATAATTGTAGCAGATGGTTAAGTAAATCTTTACCAGTAATTTTTCCTTTTCTACTAAGTAAGTTTGTCAGAAGTGTTAATTATGCCTCTTCAAATTTTTACATTTACAGCTTGACACTTGGAGGAAGTTGGTAGACATTCACGTGGAAATGGAGCATGACACAGAAGGACAATGGACCATAGCAGCTACCAGTGTGCCAGACCAGGATGTGCCACTGATGACATACCTGCAAGTGCACCCCTCTCATCCAATCATCACCATCACTTTTGACAACCTTCTGTCCAACGATACTTCTTATGACACCTCATTCCCTAGATGTAAGACTTCTACCTAACTCTCATTCCATGGATATGTCTTCTGCACATAACCTTTCCTCACAAGATTTTGGTTGTTTATTCACCATCCAAGATTTCAGTGCATTTTTAGCTTCAAGTGCTTACCCCGTGGAGGCTGATTGCATTAGGGCCAAAAGTTGGTTCTTGTGCTTTCTGTTCTAAATTGATAATGTATAAATGCAACAACATTATACTGAGTGGCAGTGGAACATCATATCTTCCAGTTTAAAATGATATTTAGAGGCCTTCATGTAATCCCAACAACCATAATGAGATGAAATATGAATGACTGAATATATTACCCTGCTTTATGCTCTGAAATACACTGCTTTCCAGTAGCTTCAAAATTATATTATATTTCTTCATTTCAGATATTGCTGAACAAGTTGTGTTAGAGGGTGGAATTGAAGACCTGCGCCATGCTCGATTTTCCATGAAACATCGAAGACCAGCCAGGCTGAGTGAGGAAGAAGTGAAAAGTCCATTTTGGGTTTCTGACGCTCAGTTCTCCTTCAGGCTGAATCATTCCCGCCTCCTGACATCCTACCTGAAATGGAGACCTGAGTTAAAAGATGAAATGATGGTATATATTTATCAACATATTCATTAGGATAGCTATGCTAAGTATTTCTGGGTAGAGATTAAATAGTGCCAAGTGTTCGTGTTAATTAGGGAAAGACCAGTTGTTTTGAGATAATACTGTATTTGTCTAAAATGTAGTTTTTATCAACTCTAGCTGCAAAAAAATTCTGTTCAGATGAAATATGATGGCCATAATAATAAGCAGAGGTGACTGTGAGACAGTATTAGTAGGTTCACAGTATGCCAGCAACCAGTTTTTGTCATAGCATAGCAAATAAAGCAGGCGATATGTTTTGCAGAGTGAACTTGGAGAGATAATTGGTGCCTCATACGACTTACGTCAGAGTGCTGAGGACTGGTTTATGATGATGGCTGCAAGAGCTGGAGATGAAGCTCTCTCAAGAATGCAGCCCATTCTGCAAGACTTGATAGATATCTCCAAACCACTGCTTGTTGATTTCAGGTACTGTAGTTGAAAGTCATGAACAGTGTCTTATTGCTGTTTTTAGCTATTTAAAGGCAGTGTCTTTTTAAGTACCACCGATTTCCATGTTAAGTACAGTATGCGTCAGTATAGCTTATATATTTATAATGCTTTTGATTTTTTTTAATATTCATTGAGTTGTGACATCAAAAACTTTACCTTAAACATATAAACGGATGTAGTAGCAAGAATCTAATAACTATGTACTTTATGTTGGCTGGTATCCCACAAATCTTTCTCCTGTAAACAGACAGTGGTTTTTGATATCATTAGCAAACTACTAGTATACTATCATGGTTACTGCATTACTGCACGGCTAATTATGTATTCATGCTCTTAGTACACAGAAGTATGTGGATCTACCAGATGGAATAACATACATTGTACCTGGTTAAGCATATGGCTACCCAAAACAGATATTAGATTTGCTGGAGTAGCAAGCAACATTTGTAACTGGCATAGCTTATAGTCTTTGATTTTTTAATTTTTATTTTTAGACGATTTATAAATTGCCAATAGTTCCTCAACATTTAGTAATTTAGTTTTGAAGGTTTCTAATTTGTACATATGCCAGTACAGTACATTATATTATGGTTGGTTACTCCAACATTTATCAATACGTAGGCAAGTGAAAAAATTTTTTCTATGGATTCTTCTTTTTCCTGGTTTTCAGGAATGAGTCTCAAGAATTTGTAGAAGATCTCTGGCACCTCTACGACAATATTAATTCAACAGCATTTGAGCTGAAGGTTCAAGAGTCTGTCAAGTTTGTCTTTAATGGCATATATAAAACTCTAAAAGATATGTAAGTATGTTTTATTCCTCATCAATTATTCAATTCTTTTCCCATGTTTATCATCTTAGGTGTTCCAAAGTTGGGCCATTTATTCCAAATTCCATGTCAGAAATTCTGTTCATCAAGAGTGGTGTACACTATAACAAATATGAGGTATGCTTTATTAGTACATTTTGTTATCTCTTAAGTGTTCTCAGTATAAGTATATCTTTACCCAAACTTTCTTTTAAGCCCGGCTTTCAAACGGCTCCAAACAAAACTGGAAAGTGGAGCTGTCAGAGGACAGCTAAAGGCTTTAATGGATAACCTCAAAAATATATACAACCACATCTTTCATCCTGTAAGTAACATTATTACTGCATTACAAAAATGTTTCATAGATTTTTAATCTTTATTAGAAATTGTAAGGGACATGAGCGTGGCTTAAAAAGATTTGCTTGCATTTTTTCAAATTGAGTTACATTTTTCATTTTTATTTATGTCCAAAACTTTTGTAAAATCCTATCCTGTGCTGTTCTTAAATAATTTTCTGTTTGATACCAACAGGATCCATCTGGCCCAAGTTTAACCAGCAAAATAAAAAATGTGTTGTCAATATGTGCCCAGATGTATGACCAGGTAAATATCCAGTACTGATATTTTCAACCTTTTAGTCACTTGACAAACAGGGGGTTATGCAGTTGAATGTAGATTAACATTTATCTAACTGAGAAGTTCTCATTTTAGCAGTGAAACTTACAATATGTTTTGAGATTTGTAGCCTATCATTCTGTCTGCTCTACAGAATAAAATAGATCACTTTATAATGTCAACAGACTTCCAAATCCTTATGCAGTGGCTGTCAACTAAAATATTTTGAGGCTTTTTCATGACATGACATATATTTTCTAGAAGGTTTTTTTTTTTGTACCTTAATGGTTTTTTTTCTCCACAAGTAATTGATTCATTTGCACCAAAGGATATTTGCTATGGAAACAAAGTATTTACTTATGTAATTCTTTAGTAACTAGATTTGTTTTATAGAGTAATTTTGACAAAAATGAAATTGACTTGAACTCTTTGTATAATATACATTGTAACTATTTTTAGCTTTTTGTTTATATAGTTTTTTTATATACTAGAAATAAGTATAATTTTCAATTAGGTAAATGAATTTGCTTCCAAGTTTCATAGGATGTTTAACCTTCCTTTGTTCCAGTTTGCCAAACGGTTTTACCTGAGAGTTAGCCAGTCAGTGCAAGGCTTCACTGATAGCGTGGGAGAATGGCTGAGAAGCAAATGGAGAGCTGTCTATGACAATTATAAACCACACATTCTTAGGACTTTTGATGATGTGGAAACTAATGCTTGGAACTTTGTGAAAAATGTGATGGGTTTGTTGGCAAAAGAATTTTTCTTTCATACATTTTTCAAAATAACAGTCAGGCACAGATAGCATTAGAGTATAGCTTACCATTTCTCTCTGAGTACTTCAGTAAAGACTCATATTGAAATATGTTTTAAGTCACCATTTTACATGTACTGTATCAGTTATGTAAAGTATATCCTTTGATGAATGCCATTATCAAGAAGAATAAGAAAGTACACAGTCCTGATTCTAAAGTAATATATTTTTATTAGGATGGCTCCAGGGAGTTGGACTAGAGGTAAAATCTTCAGCAGCTTACCAAAAACTTCAAGAGGTTGTAAAATATTTAGAAAATATATACAGAGATTTCACTGAAAACTCAAAGAGAGAAAACCTGGAGAAATATTACACTGTGGTCATGGAGAAAATTAAACGAGGAGTGAGAATCATCCTGAGTAGAGGTACGTTTGGCTGTATCAGAATTTTGGCTAATATTAATGTGAGTTGTGCTTTAGAATGCAGTAATGGATTAGTGGTAACTCTTTAAAGTGAAGGAATTTATGCGTGCATCCTCAACTTATTTGTAGCATTTTAATGTTGTACTTTCCTGCCTTTGGTGATCTACATCTTGTTTATAAATAATTAAAGGGATTATTGAAGGATTTCCAGTTTCCTGGATTCTCCCTATTTTACTTTCTGTCTTGCTCCAGTTATTAAGGACTTCATCATTTACTTTGAATTGTAGCATTTGAAGTTTATGGCATTTTCAATCCAAAGGAACATGACATTTTGATAGATTATTTTCAAATAATTGTCCTGTCTTCTTGTTGAGTAGAATAAATAACATTTAAATGTAAAAAACAAAGATCACTAAATAAGTCCACTAATGAAACAAGGCATAAGGGATCGTATGTAAAAATTAAATATAAAATAAAAAGTGCATTTATTCATGAAAACAATATGAAAATACAGTAATTAGTGAATATTTCTCAGTGAAAAATACCACAAATAGGCAAATTTTCTGCAAATAATGTGTATATATGTTCCATAGAGAAATCTGCGACGCGAATCGTGAGAATGCAAATACGGGGGTTGTACTGTAACTCATGATTAATTTTGGAACGCATCATGGAAAAGGTTGATTTTAACCACTTTACTTTTGCTTTATTTTATTGGTTCCCTTTAATACTGGGAATAGTACCCGTATGCGACAGAGATTGTCTTCTAAATGAAAGTTTTATAGCACTGATAATCTTTTAATAATTCTTTCATCATTGAGTTTGGTTAATCCGAGATTTTCTATGAACTATAAATCAGTAGGTTGTTCAAAGGTAAACTAAATCAGCCAGTTAATGGATGATATTTCTAAAATTCATGTTATTTTGTCTGTAAAATTGTAAGCCACATAACCTTTTTATGCTAAGTTGTATTAGCTTATGGTTTCTGTAGCTCCCAGGAACATTGAAAAGCTTTGAAAGTGCCATTAAAATTCTGCTGTTTGAAGCAGAATGAGGCATAGCGAGGTCCTGAGTAATTTTGAAAAATTTAAAATATTTCCTCTTGAAATATTTTTGAGTTAAGGCTTATTTAACTGGCAATTTAACTGTTTTATCTATATTTTATTTAATTTCAGGTGATTGATTGACTGTCTGATTTCAGTACACTAGTGTTATAAGAATTATATTCATCAGTGCCAGCAGTATAATTTCACAATAAATAATTTGAAAAATTAAGAAAATCTTGATGGGAATATTTTCACAAAACATTCATTCAGTTCATATATTCATTATAAATAGTTCTGTGATAATGTATGTGTAATAATAATAATAATAATAATAATAATAATAATAATAATAATAATGTAAAAGCAAATAGGAGCAAAGGAAAGACCCCTAAAAATCATGGTCTGGAACGTTTCATTTTCAAAAGTCACTGTATGACGTAGCAGTTCAGTGAGAGGAAATGCTTGAGTAATTTAATGTGTTCATTATGATTAACAGTGTAAAAACTTTCCATTTATGTGAAGTAGTAGACACTGGGGAGACAGTGCAGTGTTCCAAGTAGATGACAGTGATGTAAAAGACTCACTTTAATCCATTTATGTGTAAGGTGATTTACACCTGGTGCCGTTACAGACTTACAGCAGTTTATTCCTATTATAATTATGATGCTTCAGATTACAGCGCACTGTCGGGGACGGAACCCCTGCTGTAAACCAGGGACTGCCTGTATATAAATGTCATTTAAAAATGAAGCACCCAAATAAGTATCATTTCTTACTTTTCAGTGATGCCATTTGCAGAAGACTGGCTAAATGAACTGAGGAAAGCATGGGAAAGTCTGATGAGATATGAGCAGCTTGCAAGAATAAAGGATGCTGTATTAGCTGGTGTTGATAAGGTGGTTCATTTTACCATTATGTAAATTCATTTATTCTTTAAAAGTTATTGACTGCAGGTTTTAATTTACAGAAATATGTGTTAAAGGAAGGCAACTATATATATATATATATATATATATATATATATATATATATATATATATATATATATATATATATATATATATATATATATATATATATATATTTATATATATATATATATATATATATTTATATATATATATGTATATATTTTATAATGTAGCCAGTGTTCATCCTCAAAGGAGTTACACTCTCATGGTCCCCCTAGACAAACCAATCTCAAAGAATTCTCTTATAGTTGGTCTCAGCCAGAATAGTTGGCTAATTGCTGCCTATGTATTGATATAGGTAGCTAACACTAGGTGGCTTTTAATAAACAGTTATTTCTGTTGTATCACTATTAGACTGCTATTACGCAGGACCAACAGATTATCTGCACCACAGCAAATTTCTCAATCTGCCTTTTGTCTGTGGAAGGAATAAAGGAAAACTTGGTTGGTTGCTGGACATGTGTGAAATATCCAACATTCTCCCGGCAACAAGTTTAAGTAATGAAAGAGCTCATTTTTCAGCATTCTCTAATGAGTTATAGGTTTCAGTAGGAGTACTGAAGAAGGTGACTACATTTTTCCAGCACAACTACACCAGTATGTTTCCATCCCTCTCTGAGCAGAATCCACATTTGGGCCAATACTCCAAAAGCAGTGGATTCTAGAAACTCGCACTTCAACTCTTCCAGTGGAAACAAAGTCTTTCCTTGGTAGATAGGTCACTTGAAGTGGCTACAGCCACTGAAATTTCCCTTTTGAATCCAGAAGACCTAGGAAGCAGTCTTCTGGATTACATGAAAGAGATACCACAGATGAGAATCTTACCTCTCCCATGCAGCACTCACGTATTGAAGGGGACCCTGAGAAGGTCCACCCAACCCCATCTTGAAGTGTCTGTACCATGTAGGGGATAGTGATTTATCCTGGACCAATATACTGCCAGGCAGTGGTGATATGATTTCATGCAGGGTGCCCTAACAGGAAAATTCCACTTACTGTACTTTCAGAATTCTGGGACGAAATCATGAATAGTATCAAGAATGACCTTGCTGTGCATCATCATATCAGAGACATTATCTGTGATTCCCAAGAGGAATTCAGGTCTGTCCTTGATATGGAATTGGTTGTGATGTGTAAAAAATTCTCATCCTTTAAACTAAAGTATAGAAAGGCTCCACAGTCTGCCCAACCAGAAATTGCTTTTCTCACCAAAAAAGACTTAGGAACAGGGTAATAAAAAACCCAAAGCCAAAAGAAGTTGAATCAGTTGTGTAGATCCCCATTTAAATCAAAATGGATAATAAGAGACTGCCTACTGTCTCCCAGAGTTCTGACTGGTAACAATAATAGGACCAGGTTGGGCTATAAACCCTCAAATTAGAATGTACTACAGGCACCAATATCCGCCCCTGAGAATGATGCTGATAACCCTTGGCTAGACGCCTCAGTGTGCAGATGGAAAATTCGTCTTTAATGAAATGAAAATATAGTGCAACAACAATTTTGAGAACCAATAAGCTCCCCTGAAGGCACCAGCCTTCTGTCCCTTCACTTTTGAAACAATCAGTCTTGTGGATATGGAATTTCAGAATTTTATGGTAACTGGGTAACTAGAGTTTATGGCAGAAATAAAGTCAATTGTCTCCACCATCCTAGTCTCTGATAGTTCTACAAAGGAATGGGCAACACTTGAAAATCAGCTCCTGGACTCCGTATTAAAAGTAAGGGAAGAGGTGGAACCCAATAGGACTTGCATGGTTGGGGTCATCTTCTAAAGCATCCATACAGTGGAAGTCCTCCCCTTGGGAACACAGTATGATTTTCAATAGGCTAAGGTAGATATGGTCTCACTCTCCCCTCCTCTAAAGCAGTTTTTTCCAGAAACCAGATCCCTCTTAAAAGGGGGCCATAGAGAAAGACTGGTTTATTTGCCACCACTCGTCAGCGTCCCAAAGAAGGATTCCTCTGATTAAAGGGTGATCCTCACTGTGTCTTAGAACTAAGTACAGTACTTAGCTTGATTGGTGTAATGATGCTCGAAAAGTACACATTTGAACACGATTCCTGGAGCACAGCCTTGGGATAAGTGAACTCTTGGACAGACCAGACTGTAATGAGGAAGACAGCCGATGTATGCTGTTGTCACATCTGTGCAAGTGGGACATAGAAGAGAGCCTAGGCAGTCGTAAGAGGACAGGAAGTAGAGCACTCCTGTGCTGAGTACTTTATGTTCATTCACTGTGCCAACAACCAGCACTGTATTCTGGCCGAGACCAACTATTAGAGAATTCTTTGTAATTGGTTGATCCGTCTTTTGGAGCCCTAGGGGACCATGAGAGTGTAACTCTTTTGAGGACTCACAGCAGCTACCAAAAACAGGTTTTTCCTACATGAAAACCTGTCATTTCTGCATTATTAGTCCTGTGCTGTATCTCTTATGCTAATACAGTACTTTTATTTTGAGTTATTTTTACTTTGAAAAATTATTGCACTTTATAATTTCACTGATAAGGAAGTTTATCAATATCTTATTTATTAGTCTATATAATATATAATTTATGAATTATCATGTACTTCAAAAACCTAATCATTCTTGTCACCTAACGCTTCTAGGTCTTATGGACAATTAGATATATTGATATCAAAGGTCATGTGATGGATGCTGCTGCATTTATCCTGGAACATGGATATACAATTACTACTCAAACAAGTATAGAAGCCTCTCAGAAGTAAGTAATGTACTATAAATGTAGTTTTTTCTGATTAAGGGATCATTATAAAAGTTGTTTTTATATGCAAATAAGGTAATTGGAATGATTTATATTCTAAATTTCCAGTACTGTATTCCTTTGATGTACTGTAGTATTATTTTAGATACTTTATAACGGACTGCCAGTTACTTAGTGGCAAATTTGCACAAAAATTGTAAGGTTTGGAATAATATTTGCACTGTACAAGCTTCATTGCATCCTGCATCTATGGTAGACAGCTCACCTACAAATGCCGAATCCTTCTTGACGTATCTTTCACACTACCATTGCCATTACTTGAAATTACTGTAAGCAAATTGGCTGGCAAAAAAAAGCATACATTATGTGTGGGAGAAATTTTTTTCAGGGCCTTTAGTCTTGTTGTGAAGATGCCATGTGATTTTCATGGATAATAAGATAGCAAAATGAGCATAAACAAAGCCACATATTAAATACCTACTTTTGGAGTGATTGATGTATGTCATCTTATTGAGGAAGAGATAATTAGCTGCCCATCTTCATTAATTCAGGAAACTTATCTGAATATAAGTCCATTTTCCATAAACTTTGATCTCTTTAATAGTCTTGTTGTGAAGATTCCATGTGATTTTCATGGATAATAAGATAGTGAAATGAGCATAAACAAAGCCACATATTAAATACCTACTTTTGGAGTGATTGATGTATGTCATCTTATTGAGGAAGAGATAATTAGCTGCCCATCTTCATTAATTCAGGAAACTTATCTAAATATAAGTCCATTTTCCATAAACTTTGATCTCTCTAACAGGTTTCTGTTATTTCTCCTAACAGTGGCCATCTTTTATAAACTCTGTTTCAATGATGATCCTTCAGAACCTGATCTTATTAGGTTATTACATGCTGCTCATTTTGTAGACTGTCACCATCCTTTCACAGAACAGTTTCATGTTGCTCATGTAATATAGGTCTGTTTATGCCGTAACTGTAACACTTTACAGCTTCATTGTCAGTGTTGTTGATGATGATCTTGGAAAGTTGACGAGAAGATGCAGTGTCTTAAAATACCTTTTATTTTAGCATCTGGTAACTGAATGTTTTCTTATTGATTCTGTCTGTGTTTAATTTGCCTCCTATCTTCACATGCTTGTCCATACTTTATTTTATATGCACATTCATGTCTTTGGATGATTGTTATTGAAGTCACTGATCCTTCTCAGTGTTTCACCAGAATGCTGGCACATATACAGTATTTATATACAGTATTAGTGGTTGGATTTGGAAGAAAACTTGTTAATGCAGATGTGCACAAATTTCCATCTTACTTTGACATGAAGACTCCATTAGTCTAAACTACGGTTGTTACTCTTTTTACACCACAGGTACATCACAGAGAAGACTAAATTTAGATTCAGCCCAGATGAAGGTCAAATTCAGTTAGTGCAGAAGTTGCCCATTGAATGGACAGCATTTGACACTATGCCAGAATGGAAGGTAAGGTTCTTTAGGAGGATGAAATTTTGAAATATTCCCCCCTGAGGTTGATCATGAGCAAAATCAGCTTTGCAAGGGAAATAGTGTAATATCAGTCCTCAACCTAATCTTAAGACATTTGCATTAAAGTTTATCGTTAGTGTCATCAGGTTTGCTCATGAGAAAAAATAAAACCAGCAGTCCAACTTAATGAGAGGGTGATTGTAACATAAGTAGTGGAAGAAAGAAATTGTCTGTAAGTAGTGAACTAAGTGTGAGCCATACCTATTTTTTATCTCTCAGTTCTGATTTTTACATTCACAAATTGATTGGAATAATGTTTTCAAACAAATAACATTTCTTTGACAAGTCTTGTGATTGTAAGAATGAAATTAGACAGAATCTGTATGTTAACAGCAAATTAACAGCTATTCAAATACAATTTCATTATTAATAATGGCTCACACATTAGGATTTTGTATCATTTGTCACCCCATACTGAAACAAATGGATCTGTTTAGTTTTGAACAGCTGCCTAGTCCTGTCCACCCATGAGCAGTGTGAATAAGTTTGATCTTCTTTAAATTTAACTGGTTATAAGTAATATAAATTAGAAAAGTACTACCATGAGAAGATAATACTTTCTTAGTCAAGTTTTCATTCAGTGGGTTTATAAGGCATCTAATCTAACAATGTAACTCCCACGCCCTATGGGCATAGTAACCAGAGGTTTACAACTGGCACCTTAAACACTTCTGCATCCAGATTTTTACCCATGGGATACTTCAGGAGCAAGAGCCTTTGGTAAAGTATATCCCAGCTGAGTCATTACTAACAACAGCACCAGTTTTTTGAGGGAACAACCCAGATTAGTAGTCTTTATATAAATATAAAAAATACACCTCCTTGATTCCAGGACATTCCAGAATACAAGAACATAAGATGGATCCGAGATTCGCTGTTTTCCAGCTCTAACACAACTGTACTTGATCGATGGTACAAGTATTGGAACCTTAATTTCAATCCTGTCACCTGGGTACCACCTTTCCCAGGTCAGTTAAAAGAAGTTTTTCACACCTTTCCTCTCTTATTCATATTTTTCACTCATTACTCCTTCAAATTGCTTGGGACATTTGATGTTTTTTTGGATTGTGGTCCATGGGCCCTGTAACTCCCTGAAATGAAAGCTTTGTTTGTCTCATTTTTTCATCCTTGAAACCTGTATTGTACCTTGATGTAGCTATTCTCCTCTTTGACCAGGTTTGATAACACCAACAGAAATAAGAAGATTGAATTTACAAAACGAAAATTCATGTTTTTCTATCTCTTCCATAGCAACTGGCTACATGATTGGAGAGCAGCATTTTGTCACTTTTGATGGTCGACACATTGAATTTAAGGGTCGTTGTCAGCACCTCCTGGCAGCAGACATGATAGGTGGATGGTGGGCTGTTACCGTAAATTACCACAGCCTTTCTTCAAGGACGATAGTTGTATACATCGGTGAGAGTGAAATTGAATTGTCGAGAGATTTCAGAGTAAGTAGATAACTTAGTAAGTGTTTTTACTATGTAATTATTCAAAACTATACCCTAGGTGCATTTAAAAACTGTTTTGCTTTAACAAGCAATATATAAAAGTTACAATATTTGTTATGCACTATTGATGCCAAATTTTGCTCTCTCTCTCTCTCTCTCTCTCTCTCACTCTCTCACTCTCTCTCTCTCTCTCACGAGCACATTGAATGTCTTCCATCATGTACCCAGCCATTTAAGAGAGGTTTTGAGATTTGCCACTGTGTAGTATGGCACAATACAATATTCAACCTTCAAACAAAGCATTTGAATTTCTCTGGCAAAAATGTTTCATAACTCTAGAATATCAGCTACATTTTAAAAAGTGGAGGAAATACATTGCTCCTAAACTAAGGGTTATTTCTGACAACATTCTGAAATATTGTGGTCAGCAGCAGCCTTCAAAAATGTGTAAATTTTCTTATTACTGATGACACTTTTTGACATGGAGCTTCTTAATGTTCTTGGCTTAGATATATATTATCCATCATACCTTACCATTTCAGGTGACAATTAATGGTAGATCAACAGAACTGCCTGCATCCGTACCATTTGCAACCATTACTCGATGGTTGCATAAAGTGGAAATACATACAAACTTTGGTCTAACTGTGACCTGGAATCTTGCACACGACGTTCTTTCCATTCGAGTGCATGGTATGTTATTTGTGGTTAATCAACAAAAGTTCCATATGAATTTTCAGTCTTTAGTATCATTTTGCATCAATATACAGTATGTTGACTGAACTATCCTTTATCTCCTTATACAGTATTAGCATTTTGTACTTTACTGAGCATACATATTGTTAATTACATGTCATTTATCACTAGGTGCCATTGTAGAAGCAAAGCCTCAACCAAGAACCTAGTACTAGTACTAAAAGTTAGTTGTTTTCACAACATACTCATTTTAAATCACTGATCCTTTCTTGGACCAGGACTCTACTTTGACAAAACTGGAGGCCTGTTGGGTATTTATAACAATGAGCCGTCTGACGACATGATGTTACCAGACAACAGCCTCACTGATGTACCAGGGACGCTGGCAGCTGGATGGGAAGTTAGCAGGCGAGAATGTCAGTCCAGTGGGAATATCGCCCGCGGACGTTCCAAAGTTGATGTCCCTGTATGCTCACAACTTTTCCAAGCCAAGAGCTCACCATTTAAACATTGCTTCTTCCAGGTACTCAGGAAGGGAAAATGAAAATGTTCCTTCTTCATATGAACAAGCTTTAGTAGAAATATAGAAGTTAGCAATCATTGTTAGAAATCATTTTTCCATTGTTGTTAGAGATTATGAAGTAATTGGAATAAATTATTTCCAGAAATCACCTCAGTTATTGTTAGAGTCAGGTTTTCAGTGTCTACAAAATTTTGTTAGAGCAGAGTATTAATTTAGCATTCTAAAGTCAAAAAAACTAACAGCAGCTCTATAAGACCATTTTTGTGAAGCAGTACATCCTGTTTTTAGTTATGCATCCTTTTTTTTTACCAAATTTTCCAGATAAATTTATTAGAATCATTAGCAATATATCCTCAGTTGCTACTGTAATATTACTGTAACAAAATTTCAGGTTGATCCCACTCCATATTTCCACATGTGTCTTGTGGATTATCACAACCAAGACTCAGACACTTGCACATCAGCTACAGCATACATGGCAGCTTGTTCTGCTAATAATATCCCTGTAAAAATTCCAGTTTTCTGTGTTAGGTAAGTAACCTTATAAAGCTTTTATGTGATATTATTAGTTGGCTGAGACACTAACATTATTTGTTGTATGTGAATGCCTGTATTGAATTTCTCCTTAAACCCCTTTAGAAGATTTAGTATGGCTGATTTCTAGGTTTTTTGGAGGTGGAGAACTCAGTATTGCAGACCCTTAGATACTTTGTTTAAATTACTTTGAATGTGAGTGAATTCTAAGAATTTTAATAGTATTGTTTTCTCTTCGGACAAAGAATAGCAACTGAGCAACAGTTGCCCAAAAGCTCAAGGGTAACTAACCCACTCTCTTTCCCACTGGTCAGGAGAAAGCACTTTTTATTTTCATATCAAGTTTCATAGGTATACATCTCTTTACTGTAACTAATTGCTATTGCATCTGACCACAGACAAAATATATGAGTTCCCTTCTTTTAATGTACAAAACAGTATTTTAAAGGTAAAGGAGATAATTCCCTTAGATGAAAACCCCTGTTTCAACTGCCAAAACACTGACTTCTCAATCTGCAGTCTAAAGATATATTTCAGTCTGAAAATATAGGTATTCTATGTCAGTAACCCAAGTCTTTGCAGTGCCATATAACAAACAAATCAGTCAGTCAAGCATCAGTGTTTTAGGCTCTCTTCATCATGGACAAAATAGATTAGTATGAGAGTTTATTTATTTATTCATTTATTATTACTGTATGAATAGAGTAAGAAAATATATAGCTTTGAGAATATAAAACACTAAAGTACATTATTTAAAAAAAAAAAGATTGTATTAAATTTAAATTAGGGTGTCAGATTATCCCTGGGCTCTGAATGATCACATCTTTTATAAAGTAACTATGGGATAAAGTCGATAAACCCCTGAATAACAAAGTGGTTAAGATAATGTACAAAAAGAAGTGTTGTTAATGTATATAAATTTGTTTTTTAACCAGTTGTGAGTACAAGACGAGTGATGGACAAACACATGTATTGGAAGAGGGAACATCTACAGTTCTTGAAAAGGAAGACATTCAGAAATCGACTGATATTGTGCTCATGGTCGAAGCCTCTGAGTGCAATGAGGTGCTATCCATGAAAAAACCCATAAATGCCTTCGAAGTCTTCATCAATGTTATAAATGAGGAGATGACTCGGAAAGGTTTTACATCAGTAAGGTTAGTTTTATCATGTATTTTTTATATTCAATTCATATCTGAACTGATTTCTTGTTCCTTGATTTACCCAAATCATAGCTTTTGTAGGTTTAGCTTACAGTTTATATAAACAGCCTGCAAGATATGAAATATTGGTTAAAGCCAACATTTTCATAGACAAATCCTAGGATCAAGAAATTTTGCTATACGTACATACCTTTTAGATGGCCAGATAATAGTGTCATATATCGTTTCCACCATGTTTATATTGTTTACCTAAATGTCAATTAAGTGAAAGAATTTTTCACCTGCCAACTAACAACTTTGCAGATATGCTCTAGTGGTATATGGTGGAAGAGGGGTATTCTCGTCCCCTCAGGTGGTCACTGTTGACAACCAAATCTTCACAGAACCACAGTATATTCACAAGGCATTAGAGCACATTGAGTTTGGTAAGATATTAGTTTCATTTGTTAATTCACATTGTGTGATATTTTTAAACTGATTTCTAAGTGTAAGGCAGTTGCATGTTGGGCTGCTCTGTTTGGCAAATAAGAGGTTCCACTTGAGAGGACCAAGAAGTAAAATCACTCATGTTGTAGATCTTGCAAAATTTTAAAATAGTATTCAATGGAAGAACAAAGCAATCATTACCTTACCTGAGCTTATTATGTAAGTACAGTACTTAAAAGCACAGTTCACTCCAACTTTACAAAAAATATATCTTTGTGTTCTGCCAGGTAAGACAAGCCAATAACTGAGATTTTTAACCATGATGTTCTCACAAACTGTCCTCAATTTAAGACCTCGGCCAAATGAGAAATAAAGTCTTGAGTTCTTACTTTAATACTTGAATTCCCTTTTCATTCATTTACTATTAAGTCATACTTTTGAATATTCACAACACTGCCTTCAAGTGGTTTCTACATTTAGATGCCTGAAACAGTATGTATGCCATGAACTCATGGTATTCAGTGTTCACATATTCCATAAGGGCTTTCATATTCCTAACCTTTCTCACTGGCCCATAGCTAATCGCACTAGTGAGGAATTCTACTGGGTGGAAGATGCTTTCAATGCTTTCACCTACTCTGCCGGTCTCAACTTCAAAGCTGGGGTCAGCGTTACTTTCATCCTATTCCCCTGTGAATCATGTCAGCCATCTCTGCATTCGGTACGTGTCTGTACAGTGCTGTATAGGTCATTCAGAGAATGTCTCAACTTCCTTTTTTCTCATCATTCATGATTACAGGCAACTCTGAATTATGATTAAAATATTTTAGGAATTAATTGTGCTTTATTAATAGTGATGATATTAATTACTGATTAAAATTCACTTGTCACTATTTATTTGATTAAAATTCAAAAGATTAGTTAACATCAATATAGCTATGTACTTTCACTTACAGGAAGTATATTTTTGGAATAGGTTTTATACAGTGATTGATCAGAATCTAATAGGTTTGACAATTTAGGATAAATAAAGGTTCTGGTTTGAAATAAGTTTCTGATATTGTATTGAGTACATTTGAAATTCTAAGGTAACTAACAACCATACTTCATGTATTTTTTTAACATTTCTTCACAGATTGACTACAGCACAATGTACCACATTTTATTGGAGTATTCCGTAACTCTTCACGTCTTCAACCACAATCTCTTCGATATCCCTAAGGCCAAGGAAAAGAAAAAGCTACTGGGTATGACCTGACTATGTAATGTTCACTGTATGTTTGGAGCATTAGCCTTATCATCAGTCTTTCAATTTAGTTTTCCTTGGAATTGAAACGTGCATTGTGTTAACAAGTAGCATAGCCTGTTAGCTTTACTTATCTATGGAATGAATTATCCCCAGGTATGGACAGTAACAATGCTTATACGCTGAAGGATGCCAGAAAGGTAGACCTAGCAGGCGATCCAGTTCTCAGACGCCAGCTGAGCATGCCAAAGGACCAGCTGGGATACTGTGCCCCTCTTGCTCTAGAGACGAAAGGTAAGAAATACCTGGATTGTCATACTCGACCTATTTCCTAAGTTTATTTAGCATTGCCTTTGGCAGTTATCTGAATACAGTAGTGCTAGTCTATGTCTGTATTGGGTTTACTGATCTCATTTTATTGTTTCAAAGTTATTTTATTGTTTCAAAGTTATTTATGTAAAAACAGCATCCAGAAACTTCTTGAAGTTACTGAAATTGTATGGCAGTGACACAGTGATGTAATGTAGCTGTGTACATCACTGGTAGATCCATTTATTCTGTACAAGACATCCTAATGACTCCAGATTAATTCTCATAATCATTACAACCAGTAGATGCCCTGCTACTGAATGTTATTGTATATCTTTGCCTTACTGATTAATACTAGAGAGGAGGACTTGTTAAACAGCCTAACGAAAGAAAGGAAGTCTTGTCAGATCTGGCTCATAGCAAAGTACACTTAGTATTATGGTTTCCCAAAATTATCGAGCCTAAGATAGCTGTAGATGAAGGAAAGAAAATGTTCATCCTGGTAAGGTTCTGTGAAGATTATTATTCCATCACACAGAGGATAAAGTTGTTTATGTATTAAGAAAATAGAATTAATGTAACAAATCACAAGAAATTGGTTTTGGCATAATGGTCGCTCTTGGTACAGCAAAGAAAAGAAAATAAGTCTTCTGTTGAATCATGGGATACTATTCAACACAAAATCTCACAGAAATAAAAAGAAATTTTTGTTCAACCAAGTTTATTTTGATATGTTTCAGGAACTGAAAAACATATTTCCTCTCTTGCTCTGTTGAATTACTTTTGTGATTATATTATTTATCTAATTTTTATAATGTATTATATGCTGTAAAATCGTAAGCTTATATAGTATCTTCAGTAATGTTCTTCCAAAATTTGTGAAACAAATAAAAAATTATTAGTTGTTAACCTGTTATGTGAGTTTTGCCTGGCATCTTCTTAATGTTTTTTAACACTTCATTTCCTAGGTTCCATATTTACATTAAATGTCATGGAACAAGCACATAAGAAAGCTGGGGCACGGCTCAAGAAGAAAGTCGAAAAATTAGCCATGGTATTTGGGAAACGCGTTGCAATGACAGCTCTCCCACAACATCGAAAACGATGTGTGTGTGTTCCTATAACACCAGATGGTGCTGCTAGCATACAGTGTGATAACTGGAGTACAGAACAACTGTCTATATTGGTGAGTATAGACACAATGCGTAAATGATATTGAAGCTTGTGTGGAGAAATTTTTTGTTTATATATTCATAGTACGAAATAAGACCATTTGTTGATGTTTTAACAGTATTGCATATCATGGGCAGTTCTTACTGAATTTGAAATATTTTGAGCTGACATGAAACCAGAACTTGCCTAATTGCATGCATGTTCTAGTGTGTACCTAGTTTGCAACCTCTAGAAAATGTTCAGTTGTCAATATTGGTGTTAGTCAATGAAACTGAAAATGTTAAGAATTATTTTATGAACTAAAACTTGATTTTTTTACTTTTTACCTTTAACTGTGGTATTTGAATCGCCTTAAATGTTACAGGAGCAGTATGACACAAAGATGGACATGTCCTTTGAGCCAGAAAGTAATATTGGTGAACCTGGTGCTTGCGTCAAACACAACAGACAAGGCGAATGTATTGATGTTCTTGATATGTGAGTGTGAATGTGAACTGTATGTTACTTTTTTTTAACTATATCTAGTAAAACCCAAAGAGTTTGGTCTGTAGGTTCCAGTTTTTAGTTTTTTATTTAATAGTTTTATGTTCCGTATGAGATCGGTGAGTTAGAGTGTAAGATTTATTTAACATATTTCTGCAAATGTCTTTTGATCAAGTCCTTTGTCATTCTTTTTGCGTATCTTCACTTCCCTGGGCAATCTTTCAAATCCAGTCATGTGCAGGGGAAAGACGTGTTGATTTGAAGCAGTTTAATGCCATCTGGCTAGGGTAATGTTACCTAACTGTAAGTCATACTATAGGAAAATTCAATGGTGCCAAATAATTTCTGTCAGAAGGGCTATCACTTGAACTGAATTAGTTGTGTAGAAAGATTTTACAAGCAGTATTTAACTTGGAAATGTAGATGAAAGTAATTCAGCTTAACTGTTGTAGGCATTAGTTCATTTGAGCATTAATTTCATCATAAACTGTTTTCTTCTTCATGATTAAATTTGTCTAATTCTTGTTTATTTAGGTAGCTTCTGCTGCGGAATTTATATCTCCCAGCAAGCTTTGGTCTCATCTGAAACTGCAAATTTTGAAGGAAAAATTAATTACCATTGTTTAGTTTTTCTTCATCATTTATTCTTTGTATTGTGGCATGTGGTTTGGGGTAGTAACTTCAGAACTTCTTCATGTTACATTTTAAAAATTTGTGTAGCAGTAAATCACATTATTGATGACAACCTGAGCCTGCAAATGTATGAATTTATACTTGTGTTGTGTTACTAGCTGAACAAACCAGGTTAAAAATTAAACTAATTCACTACTGTTATAAAAGGCAACTTAAATTTTTACAGGAAATCAGTAAATTATTTGACCTTGAGCAATTAATGG
This sequence comes from Macrobrachium rosenbergii, assembly GCF_040412425.1. Taxonomy (NCBI): domain Eukaryota; kingdom Metazoa; phylum Arthropoda; class Malacostraca; order Decapoda; family Palaemonidae; genus Macrobrachium; species Macrobrachium rosenbergii. The sequence continues at coordinate 2,906,988 of NC_089752.1, forward strand.
GCTAAGCAGCACTGTTGTATCTGAGATTTATGCATAATTGTGATACAGTTATGTTCACCGGACGATTCTGTAGCATTTCTTTACAGGGATGTTTTAAAGCTGAATTTCTGTGTAGCCATAAGATGTATGCTGTAAAAAATCCCCAGCAAAATTTATATTTGGGTGGGTATTAAAGTGATTAGCTTCACAAGTGTATTTGATTGTATATATGCATCTGAACAGTAATTTGTACACATAAATGCTCCCTAACGTTGGTTCGTTGTCTAATGCTATACATGAAATATAATATTCAACCTTATTACCAGATAATATAGTAAATGCAGTTCTTATGAAATATTCAGAACAGATTGTATTTTTTAACTCAGTAAATTGGCTATCCCTCTGAAAACAGTGACTTCTGACAATTTTCCAATGGGAGTTTGAATTGTAGTGTATCCAAAGAAATGTGTCATAAAAACTGTTGACGGTGTTGAAATATTATATGTGGTTTATTCTTTAGAAATGAAGTCCCAGGCACATCTGGTATAACAATCATACGAGTATACGGTAACTTCCCCTTTCCCCTAAATGTTCTGGGAACTCCTAACGTTCCCTTGCTGTATGTTTATTCATGAGTCTGTTTCTCCATGTCAGGTAGTAACTCTTTTAAGTGAGGTAACTAAATTGCAGGCGCATTTTATCTTATTTATTGTTTCATTTTCGTTGATCTTAGGATGTCATGACGTTTGGTCTAATATTTTAGTACAGGCAGTGTTCAATGGTAATTTGTGTCTTATTTAGCTGTGTCTCAAAACCTACCAAGAGTTTGTGTAAATGTATTGGCTACATGAATAAAGTGTTAGATAAAAGACAAAATCTCTTATTTCCAACTGTATCTTTTTAAGAGTTGCTTTCGTCAGTTGCGTGATGGGAGTGGTCAGTTTTAAACTGAATGTAGACTCAGTCCTTTTCCTAGTTTCCTTCAGAGGTAAAACAAGTTTTCAGGAGACATTATGGGAAAACCAGTTCTTCAGCTGACTGTTGTGATCAGTATAAGTCTTGATCTAACGGGAGGACTCTTGGGCATAAACCTCAGAAATAGCTGTCACAAACAAAAGATATTTTCTGTGAAGGATCAGATTTTTATTGACTGGTATTAAAGAAAAAGACGTGTCTTGATAAATAGGTTTCTATAGTGAAATGGTTTAGGGCATGTAAAGCTTGGCACCAGGTAAGTTTCAAATGACGGATTGACCTTCCAAATGTGGACCTTATCATATTTTCTAGTGTAAGATGAGTAATTCCCTTTTCTGATTGTTACCTGTCACAATATTAAGAAAGGAAGGGTTTGGGAAATTGCAGTATATATACATGTAGATATTCGCCTTCTGAGAAACATATATGAATACACATTGTTATTTGCATACATTACTAAGATAATTTGATTCAGTGAAAACAATATCCATGAAATTATTTGATTTCATCTAGTGGCAGTTTTTCACATAGATAGCCTACTGTATCGGGATGTTGCTTGGATAGACTCCTCAGCCCATTCATGCACATTTTTGCTTAAGAGAAAGGTGACACAACTCAAAATCCGTGATGTTTAAAAAATAGCATTGGTTATAATGTAACAATGTAACCAATATTCCGTTTTTAAGACCTTTTGTAAAAATATTACAAGAGGTCTTAACATTAGAAAAAGGGAAATTAGTTATTATTTTGGCATGTTTTAGGTTGCATTCGGACACCAAACAAATTGATTGGGAATATTTGACATGGCAGAGCCCCACACCACCTTTGCCCTACCCAAAAAGCCAAGAATATCCGACAAGGTTATAGGAGGAAACTGGATTTGCATAAATTGTCTTTTCCTTTGAATGCCTGAAAGTGCCCTTCCTTTGAATGCCTGAAAGTGCCCTATTGCTTGTTTGATATGACAGCCTAAATTTCATATATCAATCCTCAGCATAAGAGGTTCCATTGCTAGGTAACCAGTTGGTTCTTAGCCACGTAAAATAAATCTAATCCTTCGGGCCATCCCTAGGAGAGCTGTTAATCAGCTCAGTGGTCTGGTTAAACTATGATATACTTTCTTTTTTTCTTTTCGGCATAAGAGCAACATACTGTCCCGGGGAGGAGGGGGGGGGGGGAAAGAGGGGTTAGTAACATCAGTGCAACTGGCAATGGTGCACTACAGTATAGGCAATACTTAAGGGTGTTTGGAGTGTCCCCTCAGGCCTGAGCTGCACCCACTTTTTGTCCTTTTACTTTGCCTCCATTCCTGTTTCCTTTCTCCAGTCTTGTTGTCCAACCTTTTCATATTAGGCTACTTCTTATTGCATTGGTGGAGTTTTCTCCCACTTCCACATTTAGATACTTGTGCTTACCAACTCAATACTCGCTAAAACAGGAAACAAAACATTCAGCAGGTTAGATAACATCAACAACAAATTAGTTCCAAAACAGTTAGGCTTACTGAATATAGTGAGAGGGTCAATCGGCCATAGCATCTCAAGGATTGCAAGAGAAGGAATCGGGCGTGGCATGCCTTGCTTGTCGTATGTCATATACCACTAATGCTGACTATATTACGAATTGATGCTGTATGTCACTAAACGTCAAACTTTTAACAGTGGTTTATGTATGTATACCTCATTTTGTTACGTATATTTCAGCAATGTCTTAATATATATTAAAAAATGTAAAAATGTATGTGAAATAAAGAAATGCCTCGTGTTGATAATTATTCATCCTTCTCTGATCGGCGAGTTACCAGTTTTTTGTTTTGAGGGTGTAAGGAGAGCTGCTGCTGTAGCAGTATCCAAAAAACTATGTAAATATATAATAAAACTTGAGCCATAAAATCTCATTCATTCTCTAATTACTTTATATCAGAAGACAGCAATATAAATAATTAATGATGTGTGAAGTAATGTTCACACAATTGGCTACTAAGGAGGATTGTAGGGTCTGACTAAAAGGCCAAAAAAATCCAACCAGTTACCTCAATGGCAGAGATATAGAGAGCACATCAAATTCTCATTTCATTGCACCTCCACTGATTCTTCATATTTAGCTAACAAAGCTTAAGTGATCATTATCTATCGAAATTCAAATCTGTTAATTTAACGTAGGTGACATCTGGCAACTTGTGATGACGTAATCAGGAATAGCAAACAAACACTTTCTGTGTGGACGCATTGTATTCCTTTCCCCCCTCTGTCAGTATGTGTATGATGGAATTCTTGATATAAGCCACAAACAATGAATTCATCAAAATGAATCACATTTGTCCCCTTTATTCCTTATGATAATACCCTACCACACACTTATGGGAAGGACCTGCTGGCATTCCGTTTCCTGTCATTTTTCTTCATTAAACAAACGATGCCTACGGTTCTATGACAAAAATATGATTTTAAGAACAAAAACTTAACAAATAGATAAATGGAAAAGGTGGACAAACAAAAAAAACGAAAAAAAACAACAGCGACAGACGACGAGCCTCCTCAACTAGAGCGTTTGGAAGCACAAAATCCGGGACTTCGGAAATCTCCAAACAGCAATGCATAAAGGTAGGTTACACCTTCTTCGTATGCTTTCCTTTAAGCGGGAAATATCTGTCCTCTCATTGGCTGTCACGAAAGTCATCTATGATGACGTCATACAATCACCTTTCAATGAATGGACGCTGCTTCAGCCAACTGTTGCGGCTTACGTTACATGTATCGTTGCCATATGACACCAACGGTAAGGCTCTAATTTTTGTTTATATCAATGACACTTTACATGAGCTGTATCCTTTGTAAAACGAAATTTGCAAGACTATAAGATGAAGGTAGTGTGATAATAAACTACATATTATTAATTCTAAATATCGTTTTCTTGGTACTTAGATATTGCCAGTTATTCTTTTTAGTCCTTGTTATGCAGACGACATCTTGCATTGTAGCCAAGGTTTAAACAAACAGTTCTTTGAAACTCTCATAAATTTCTTTATTAATTTACTTTTTTTGCTCTTTTTATCTACTATAAACAGTATATTATTCAGTAATATGTTTTTAAGATATACAATTTTATTTTAATCTGTATAATTAAAAAATCATTCATATAGATTTTTTACAAATTTTATCAGTTGTGTCCATTCATATTATCATCGACCAATCACAGCCGAGAATGATACAGCCAATGAGAAGACATAAATTTCCCGCTCTGAAGGGGTACGCTTTATGGAAGAATCCGGCGCTTTCAAACGCTCTAGTAAATTGAGAATTCGTTTGGAAGAACCCTGGCGCTTTCAAAAGCGTTAGCATTGAGGGAGTGCTTCAGTATTGAGAATTCTTTTGAAAGAACCCGGCGTTTTCAAACGTTCTAGCACTGGGGAGTGCTCTAGTATATGAAATTCTTTTGAAAGAACCCGTCGCTTTCAAACGCTCTAGCATTGAGGGAGTGCTTTAGTACTGAGAATTCTTTTGGAAGAACCCGACACATTCAAACGCTCTAGCATTGAGGGAGTGCTCTACCTCTGAGAATTATTTTTGAGGAACCAGGCGCTTTCAAACGCTCTAGCATTGAGGGAGTGCTCCAGTGCTGAGAATTCTTTTAAAAACCGGCGCTTTCAAACGCTCTAGCACTGAGGGAGTGGGGCGTGCGTTTATGGAGATTAAAGGACAATTTAATTTTATATGAGCTCTCCTACAACTAAACAGCCATGGGTGTAGGCTAGGACTTAACAGACATAATTTTGTCTTCAATTTACTAGCTTTGCAAATAACTTGTGACTGGTTTTATTTTATAATTAAAACCAATCACACATATAATATAGAGCTGTATGGATTGTATATTGTAATGTGTATGCACGAGTATGTTCTAAGATTTACTATTATTGTTCCTACTTGTAAAAAATCCAAGTGTATGCTGGCCACAATCATAGCTAATAAGAATGCATATAACAAAAGTTACACACATATGGGTTAATATTTACAATTTTCTTCATTATTCAAAGCTGGTAAATACAAACAACTCTAGCCTACTTGTTTATGAAACACAAGAAGAAACCAGAAGTGTAGAGGCACCATACATAACTTCGATGAGTTTACCATCGAAGTGTAGAATTCTTTTACGTGATAACTCATCATTAATCAGTTAATATGCAGGTATCACCGCATGTATGATCATTTCCGAGGATTTTTTCCGATAACTGACGAAAGTTTATCGTGAAAGAAAAACTCTACATTTCGTGACTTTCAATGTTAGCACAGCTGAAATCTTAGCACACAGTAGAAGAAGAGGAAGTGCTGTGACGTCATAAGAGCGAACTATTTGACGAAGATCATTTGTAAACAAGAACCTCGTAGTAATTTAGAGTTGAATTTATTGTTTTATTAGGTTTGTGGCGAAACATTTCAACTTTCCAGGACCACACAATCATATACAGGAAGATCCGCAGTGTTAGTTAAAGTATTGTCGCCGCTGTGAACAACCAAGCATAGGTCAGGCTAGGGAGCTTATCGTCAGTCTGCCTGAAGTCAGTCTCAAGAAGTGAACAAGATGCAGGAGCTACAAGAGGAGAAAATTCTATTGGCGCAGATAATTAGATTAATTGAGGTGAGTGGTTTCTCTGTCAGGCTAGACAAGCCTCAGGTTAGCCTGGGCTTAACGGACTGCGCTATGATTTACAGCCTGAGCAAACGTAGACCGGCTATTGGTTGCGCAGCCTGTATCTCGATAAATAACACGTACTTGCAAAATATCATAGAAAATAACCAACTCTTCATCCAGAAATACCCCTGACAAGGCACTTACCTGACTGAATTATGACAAAATATTAACCTTCTTTTGAAGAGGTTGAGGGGGTGAAGCCCCCCACCAAGTCAGGGCAGGGCACGGCGACCTAAGTTAGGTTAGGAAGATAAGATTTGGTTAGGTCAGGACCTTTTTGAATATTCATTTACCCTACTGCATGTTTATGGAAATTACGCCAAAATAAACTGTTTGTAAATGTTCATATTTCTGCGCAATTTGAAAGCCCCCAGGACAGTCATGTGGCACATTACTCCCTAGTGTATGTCTAAGGTATATTAAATCAGGTAGCATGTGGAGGTGTTAAGAATCAGTCAGCAGTAAAATGTAAGTCTGGATTAGCCTAGATTATTCCTAAGATAAGAGGCCTACTTCTGTAGCAAATGTAGTTTCCAAGACATTGTTATGACAGACAAATTTTCTCTTTTTACATAATGTCAAAATTTGGTAATTTTTTGTGTTAAGACAGGGTATTTTTCACTGTTTATGGTCTTCTATGTACATATTCTTTTTTTTTTATAGAATTTCAGCATTTACAGTTAATGAATAATGAATGCTTACGTGAGAGAGATGATTCACCTCCCAAATGCGTGCCTTAGAGTAGCCTAGCATTAAATGTAATTGTTCACATAGGTGCATAGAGCTAGGCAAGGAGAATGTAACTTCACTTAGCCGAGTAGAATGGAATAGAATATAAAATTTAGCCCAAAGGCCAAGTGCCAGGATTGAAAGGGAAACTGGGAGCAAAGAGTTTGAAAGGTGTAATAGGCGGAAAACCTTGCCGTTGCACTTTGAAACAGTTGTTAGGAAAGGGTGGAAAGTAAGATGGAAGAAAGACTATGAGCGGAATTACAGTAAAATGAGTGAAAGGGGCTTCAGCCAGGGCTGAAGGGACAATGCAAAGGACCTTAGAGAATTCCAACAGTGCATTGTGTGAGGTGCAGTGACGGTACTATTCCCCTATGGGATAGCTAAGTAGAACCTAGATGTAAGAGGATACATGATGAAAGGTGTGTGAGTGCATGGCATCCAGAATATTCAGCCAGATTTCCCAAGAACTAAAGAGAGGAAGATATTCAGAAAGAAACAAGCCAGAAACATAGCCTTTTCATTATGGTATCATTGAAGCTCTAAAAACAAGTTATATAGTGAGACTAAATTAAAATTGACAAATGAAAATGGGCCTAGGCTACCACCAAGTATAAGGGTTTAAGTTATGCTTGAGCTTTTAAAGTTTCACTCAGAAGGATGGCAGTTGTAAGACAAATGTAAGTTTTAGACAATTTATTGAATTGCCGCTGATTTGTCTGGTTTTTGAAAAATACAATTAAAGAATTATTTTGCAGAAACTCCATTATGATGCAGAGCTAGATTCGATGGAACCAGGGTGGATTCGTTCAGTCCTTGTTGAAGCTAGTCCTGCGAGGCACAACCTTTTGGTATGGGTATTGAGTCAGTTTTGCCCTTCAGATGCAGAAGATCTGCAGTCTTCTTTAAAACAAACACATTCTCAAAGTAAGTGTTAAACTGAGTTATGTATGTATGGTTACAGTGTGAACTTTTGTATGTATATATGTATTTGTTTATACAGTAGTCTATGCAGAAAATGTCTATTTTACCTGTCTTATTGTTTGGAAGACTATGATTCTGCAGATTGTGACTGAACAGACTAGGGAAACAATTAATTGTTTTTAAGTAAATACAAACCTTCAGTCTTTAACTACCGATGGTAGGAGGAAGCCCTGCCCACTCGTCAGTTTGCACTTCACTTTGCTTTCGGCCTCCATCGTGTTCAGACATCTTTGTGTGCTCTTTGACTGACTGCAATTTGCTTTTCTTTTTCTGTTCTGTGAAATATTATGTGATTGATTATTGTTGTTTGCTGATTGCATCATTATGCAAACCCCTAATTTGCAACCGCTTGGGGAGAGGAAACCTTAAATCTTAGGCGCTGTCCAAGGAAGGACAGGCCTTGCAGTCAGTTTCTCTCCTTCCTTGAGATTGACCAACACATTTGGTGAAGTTTGCTAGAAAAAAGAAGCGAGAGGAGAAAGTTTCTGCAGTATTATCAGAGTGCAATACTCCGGCGGTTGTCACCAAAGATTCTCTCTTCCACCTGCTGTTACCACTCCTAAGGGACCGGTTTCCCCTTCACCATCTCCTACTGCTCCCATGGTCTCCTTCCACTTTAAGGGCAAGTTGTCCTTGGAAGTGTGCTTCTCTTTAGGGTGAAAGTGGATTGCCTCACCTAACCTGACTTTTGTTCTGGGTGTTGTGGAGCTAGAGGGGCTCAGGGAGTTATGGCCCTCCTAGGCCTTCCAGGAAAGCCAAGTGTGTCTGGTTTGATCAATCATGTAAAGGCTTCCGAAGGCCTTACTACTGGTCCAATAACACTACTTGCTTATGGTAATTTGCTCTCAGGTGTTGCCATCCGCTTTGTCCTCACTTGGTGACATCCTCCTCACACCTTGCTGTCGAAGCCCAGCCTTGGCTGGAAGAAGAAGTTGAAGAAGAGTAGTAAGTCTTCATCTTCATCTTCATCAAGTTCTGTCACCTCCTCCCCTTCTACTTTCAAAGCTAGCAGGTGGAGGAAGAAGGTTGCTTCACCTGCAAGAAGTCCTGTAGGGCTACTAGCGGCCAGCCTTCCCCCACTGAGAAGGCTGTCGGGTCTCTTGTTAGTGGTACTCCCAGTACTGCGGCTCCTGGTCTACAGATCCAGGCCTGTCTGCCAGCAAGGGCCCAGCACGAGAAAATGTGTAGAGAGTGGGCAGGTGCTCACTCATCCCCTTCCTGTTCTCTGAAGAGAGCAGTGCAAGGGTCCCCGAACAGTGACGCTGGCCTACCGGCCGGCTCACCTAAGCAAGGCAAGAGGAAGTCCCCCACCTAGTGTTTTGCTCCGTTAGAGGCTTCAGCTTCTAAGAAGACTTTAGCACGTCCCCGGGACAGCTCCCGGTCAAGTAATTGGGAATGCTCTCCCTAACCCGTGCAGACGTCGTCACTGCGGGTTGACAACCACCCGCAGCCTTACTCACCTGTCGGGACTTCGGCCTCCGTCAGGCTGGGCATGGTTGCTAGGGATCTCTCACCTGTCCTGCCCACCTTGGGATTTTCTGGGATGATTGATATATATAACAGTGTAAAAACACCCCAAAATAACTTCAGTGAAATAATGAGGAGAAATTACAAGATACGAGAAAACCTTGCACTTTCTCCCCAAAAAAATAATTGCCAAGAAAACTGTTTGTGATAAAGATATATTACCCAGATGAATTATGTAATTTTTGCAATGTAAAAGTTGTAATTATACCAAGGAAAATATGAAAAAATGAATCACAAAGTAACATCATGTTTTTCGTAAAATAAACGGCACCCAGTCAAGTGTTCATGCCCCCTCCCCCCTCTCTCTCTCTCTCTCTCTCTCTCTCTCTCTCTCTCTCTCTCTCTCTCTCTCTCTCTCTCTCTCTCTCTCTCTCTCTCTCTCTCTCTCTCTCTCTCTCTCATGTGCATGCAGAAAAAGATAAGCAATGTAATTATAGAATAAGAATCTAAAGCTATACAAAAATAAATATGCCTGTTACACATGTATAAAAAAATATTCTCTCTCTCTCTCTCTCTCTCTCTCTCTCTCTCTCTCTCTCTCTCTCTCTCTCTCTCTCTCTCTCTCTCTCTCTTTTGCAGGAAAAAGATAAATGGTGTAGTTATAGAATAAAAATCTAAGACTAGACAAAATAAATAAACATACATTTTCCTATGTATATAAAATAACTGGAACATTCTGTAAAAATTGTAATACGATATGATAACAAATGATAAGGAAGTTGCTGTATAAAAATACATTAATTGTCACAAAACCATGGTAGACTTTGGGTATAGTGTGGGCTACGCTACCATTGCCATATATGCATATATTGTACTGTATACCCTAGTATTGGCTAGACTAATTTCAAGTTGTGTTTTTTCAAGAAATGATGGGCTTTTTGTAACCTAACCCCATTGTAAATGGGGGGAAATACCTGTATATACAAATTCAAATCATAGGACTCTGTTTGCAACATTTTAAATCATTTTGGTTATTAACACTATTTTGACATCCTTTAATTTACATGAATTGATTTTATTTTAATATATCTTTTTTTATTTTTTTTTAGAGATCTTGCAAAGTTTTTCATCACTTGGAATCTGTAAAGTAGGAGACTCAAGTTTAATTGAGGTAAGTTTTAAGTTTTGACAATACAAATTTCAGTAATTGGATAAATACTCTAGTATATGTTATTTTGTTGGAGTTTACCTGTTGTAAATCCTTTGGAGATAATTGTAGTTAATAATTTTTTTGTCTGTAAAGTAAAAGGTAGGACAACATTTCTCATTACAGAGCACTTTACAGGTTAGCCAACTGTTGTGGATTATAGCTGCGTTAGAGGAGAGGAAAAAACAATATGAATGATCAGTGCTGACAAAATGAAGTTTATACTGTTGTATACCATAATTGAAAATGTGAGGACCTTGTTGAGATAACCCTCAACCCTGTCACAGTGAAACTGCTCATTATTTATTTTTAGGTCTGTCTCTGATTCTCTCCATAAGAATGAGCACTTGTTTTCCTTTGTAAAGTGCGTTGATCTCCTTGCATTCTTCACCATTGTGAACAGTGATTTGGGCCTTTGATTTTTAACTGCAGCTGCTTTTCCTAGTTGCTGTATGTATACGGTTGTTATTACTTTCACATTTAGGTCTCCTGATTATTTTGTGTCCATTTTTTGTTAGGACTAAATGGCACATGTCCTCTGATCAATACTGTACCCTTAATTCTTGTTGGGTAATTTCTATAGACTTTTAAGTCTTTCTTTCAGTGGATCTGCTGCTTCCATTGGAGACTGATTGGACTGTTTCCATTCATATAATTTTTTTTATTTTTCATACAGGTTTGAGCCGTGCAAGGGCAGAGGCTTGTCTGTTCTAAGTGTCCTCTTATCACAAAAAACAAGACAGTGTCGTTTTAAGTGGGAAACTTTATGCGTTCTCTTGTCTTTTGAACAGGGAACAGCACCACCACTAGAACAGCTTAAGTTTTGGCGAGGTTGTTTAGATAAAGTGTGGCAGGTTCATCATGTGACTGGTCATGGTCATCTTCAGAAGGATTCCCTCATTAGTGATAGGTTTTTAGACCACCTTGCTAACTCAAAACACCTAAGTGTGATTCAGAAGGTTAGTACAGTATATTCATTCATTGGTAAAAGCAATATGTTTTCAAGCCTTTCATGCTAAATTATGCCATAACATTTATTGTTTGTTAACATTGGCTGTTGAAAGATGTGTCAGTGTGGATTAGGATATAGGAACAGTCACCAGATGATTTTGAATGTGTCTTGAACTTTCAACACTTTGCATTAACAAAACCAGTGAAAAGTGCAACTGCAGTATGGTATCTTAATAAGTTGTAAAACAAATTCTGTGTAATTTATGAAACTTGGTAGCAACAAGACATGAAAAATTTGGAGAGATTTATCTTCCATGTAATGATAAAGAAGTAAAGTGACTGTCAGATGAAACAGGTGATTTATCAGTATTCACTGGTCTCAGTTCTTGGAAGGTCAGGCCGAACCTAAAATTTAAAATGACCTTATTAAAATGGAATGACTGCTGACTGAGACATGTAAATTTTTTTTGTTGGGCTCTTAGCAACATTGTTCACCTCCTCTTTGTTGTAAAGAAAAGACAAAAGATATAACTAAATTCTTCATTGTATTAATTTTCAGTATTTCTCAAAGAATACAGTCAAGTTATAGTAGAATTTGCAATAATTGAATATTCCTGTAGTAACTGGTTAACTTGGCAGGATACTGGAGCTAATGTGATTCCTGGACATCTTCGGGAAAAGTACAGAGCAAATTACAAGTATGTAAAAAGTATTCCTTATGATGAGATACTGTTGGAAGCAGAAGAAAAACTCAGAGAATTACATAATCGTTGTAGCAGTGTTGACAAGGTAAATATTTATATTTTAGTTCTTTACACCTTTGCATTGTAAAATATTTAGCATTCTTTTTTATACAAAATTATTTTAATATGCCTTGTTTTAATTTTGCTACATCATTATACAGTAGACCCTTTCCATCTGTGATCCACACTCCTTTCCCCCAAGATAGTCCTGAATATTCTTCTTCTTTGTATTATTATTATTTTTTATAGATATTATTATTATTGTTATTTCATTAAAAATTTAGCTACATCAGCAGGGTTTATTTTATGGTAGTTTCTGTATTTTTCTAACAATTCCTTTTTTTGTAGGGGAAAGATCCCTTTATATACAAATATGTATACGAACAAGAGATTTAAACTATGGTTGGTAATATTTGGCTGCATTCCAACATAGTTTTGGATGTCTCCAGTCTCAAAACAGGATTGTAGTTTGGTCCTGACAGCCATCTGGAAAGGCGGCTGGATGATTTCTGTTGATGTGTAAGATGCATACTTCCACATCCCGCTCCATCCTCAGTTGAGGAAGTATCTGCGCTTAGTCTTTGAATGGAAGGGTTTCCGATTCAAAACTGTGTTTTGGTTTGAGTATGGTGCCATAAGTATTCACTTAGGTTTTGGCACCATTAACGGGATGGAGTCATTTGCTAGGATGACTTGGATGACTGGTGAGGTCTCACCAACTTGTTTCAAGTGATCTTGAGTGCAAAAGATTGTTTTTGTGTCTAGCCTTAGTGCTGAACATTATGATCAAGTCTATGCGTCTTTTTGCCCTAGTCAATTGCCTACCTGGCGATGAAGATTGGCTCTCTCTTTTCAAGATTTTCAAATTGAGAGATGAGTAGACAATTTTTCTTCACTGGTGAAAGAATTTTGACCCTTAGAAAAGCCTCTAGCCAAGAAATGGCTCTCTTCTGGGCCACACGGCCTCTTTAGGGACGTTTGTCAACATAGCCCATCTGCAGTCAATGCTTTCCTTCAAGAGTGGTCGAATCTGGACCTATATGCATTTTCTCCATTTGCAGTCTTGAGGAAAGTGCTCAACAAGTTATGAGCATTGGAGAACTTTTGGTGGCCGCAAAGGAAGTGGTTTCCCACGCGACCTCTCCTGGCAGTAGATTTTCCTTGCCTTCCATTCAGGAAAGATGTACTCAGACAGTCTCATCTGTGAAGATTCCATCAGCTCCTCCACATGCTTCAAGCTTCATTATGGAGACTGTCAACCATCTCATGTGAGCTTGAGACTTTTCAAGGGCAGCTAGGAATCAGTCTTTTAGTCTAGAAGGCCAACCAATATTAGATTGGTCATTTTATCGATCTGATGCTTGTCATGAGGGATTTTCATCGCTCGTACCTCTATACAGGTATTTCCCCAGTTATGATGGGGTTACATCACAAAAAGCCCATCTTTTCTTGAAAGAACGTAACTTGAAATTAGCCTAGTCTACACTATGGTTAAAGTACAATCTATACATATACAGTACGGTAGCCTAACCTTCACTATACCCATGGCCTACCATGGTTTTGTGACCATTTATATATTTTTATACAGCAACTTCCTTATCAGTTGTTACCATATTCTGTTAGTGCCGTACACCAAATAAAAATGTGTAGGCTGTGTGTGAACTGTAGACCTAGGCTAGCCCAGGTGTTACACTCAAAGTAACCATTTGCAAAAGTCAAATAGGCTATTACAGTTGTATTTAACATAAAGATAATGGTAATGAACCTGTTATTTTACTTACAGAATTCATTTATACTGTATTTATTGTACAGTATATTGATATATTATCATCATAGTATGTATAAAAAAAAAAATTGTCCCACCCGTGGCAAAAAAGTGATTCTCAGAATCAGCAGATTCAGCCTACTACCGAAAGAATTGGGAAAATAATTTTTTTAGTTGCTAAAAGAAACGAATGTATTAATGGAATTATTATTTTTTAACATAATTGTAAAAACAGGAATACAAAGGTAAACTAACACACTTTATCTTAAATACAATTTGTCAAAATCACAAAACAGCTGTTTGCTGCTGATTCGTTTGTCTACCAATGTAAACTCTCTCTCTCTCTCTCTCATAGTTTCCTGTAGTGGGGATTAGTGCCTTATCCAACATACTACCTCTCATTATATCAATGACTTGTAATTTTGGACATTTAAAAAGAAAGCATTGACATGGTCTTATATTCAGTTGTAAAAGTAGGCTGTACAGCATTTTTCATATTCTCTGTTTCATAATATCATTGTTTTTCCTTTGTCTGAACAGCAGAGGATCTGTTACATTACAGTATTACATATTTAAATTTTTTGCATTTTCTCTTGTGAAGCTTCTCTTTTGCTAACCTTTTCTTTGGTGTGACTACCAGTTGTTCAATAATTTTGGTAATACTGTATATATTTATTGTTTTGTACCAAAATTTATGCAAATATACATGATGTGTTTTCAAACAAAAGAATATTGGAAGTGAGAACCGCTGCAAATTTACCAAATCTTGGCTTAAAGTCCATGACTCCTTTATAGCTGGCCAGATTTATTGAGCGTATACAAATAAAATACATGTATACTGTATGTGGGTAAAAACTTGTTAGAATTATTGTTTTTTTGCATTCTCTACACTGAATGATTATAGAGTAGTTTAGAAGTAAAATTATACATTCGTCTGCATTGGTATTTCAGATGAACATAATTTTCACATGATGCATTTGTCTGCCTCTTCTTTCAAGTTGAGGTAATTTTCATGTAAATTACTCTAATTTATTTCAGGTTTATATCAAGTCTGTCAATTGTTTTATTTTTACTTTTATTGTCTTCTAACTATTTTATTTCCCATCCTTACGTAGAAATGGAAGAATTCACCACTAATTACCAGAGACATTGATGGAGCACAGCAACAGCAGGCATTGTGTGATTCCATATCTTGTTTAACAAAGCAACAAGACCTTTTTCAAGGTGTTTATTCCACATATATATCTCCTTGGACAAAATCATCTTCTCAGCTGGATTTACCAGATACGGGCCCGACAATTCATGAAGCAACGACAAAGCTATCTAATCTAACTGTGGTGAGTACTATTATTAGTAAGCTTCACGTTTATCAAATTTTCTGTTTTGAATAACTAACAGGTTCTTACATGGTTGATAAATTGATTATATATTATTTCATCCTATTTACTATGTCTAGTATCCCTGAAACATTGTGCAATGAAACTCAATCTAACTCATTCATGTACAAATAGATGTGAAGAAAGATTGTCATTTGCTTATTTGAGTGAATGGTGTAATCGGTGGGATATGAGGCTGAACTCCATTAAAACAGAAACACTGTTGATTAGCAGATAACATCTAATAAAAGTATCAGCAAATGCTGCATGAAAGTTAGGTATTATACGTAAGGCCTCATATATTATCTATAACAGTGATGAAATCATTGCAACTTACTTTAGGTCATTTGTCCTTCCTTTACTAGAATAATGTTCTCCAGTGTGGATGTTTGCTTCTGCCAGAGATATTTTTTTTTTTTTAGATAAAATGGTTCGTGGTGGTAGGTTTCTGTTTCCTAACATTAGCAGTTATGACTTGGACCATCAGGAGTGCTCCTCTTTGAGTCTGCCCACGCAGTTGTTTAGTGTAAACAAATAATACGCTACCATTTTTATTGTGAAACGAACATCAATCATGGCATGAAACTCCCGAGTCTTCTGCTATTGGTGATAAAGAGGAGGAAGACAATCACTCCTCAAGAGAGAAAGAAGATAATTGTCTAGAATGAAGGCACCATGTCCATAATGTTTATCGATTGGGAAATTAGGATCTCACAGTGATCTTGACCATGTTGAAGTATAAGAAGAGAATTAATGATGTGAAATCTTCGTCATCAGTTTCCACTGGTATCACAAAGAAAATAGTTGGGCTGAACAAGGAGGTGAATGTGGGCCAGATGTTCTAAACATGTTTAAGATAGGCTAGACTAGGCTGATGTAAGTGCTCAGAAGCATGTTTTAAGGTGAGCTAGGTTAGGCTGGGATGTAGGCTAATGTAAGTGTTCTAAGCATGTTTAAGGTAGGTTTGGTAGGATGTAGGCCATTGTAAGTATTCTAAGCATGATTAAGGTAGGCTAGGCTAGGTTATGATGTTCATTAGTGAAATGAAACCAGATATAAGGTTATTTTCAGCCTCTGATATTATTTTCAGTTAGTTATAGGTTTTTTTTAAACTAACTTGGGGAGCATCTGTGTACTACACTTACTCTAAGAAGGAACCATATTTGTAAATAAAATTCAGTCACTAAAAATAAACAGCAGCAGTTTCCATTTAGTTGGATTATGCCCATAGAGCCCAGTGACCCACCCTATAGTTGAAATTTTGAGTGCAATGAAATAATACCTGAAGAGCTCACTAGTTAGCTGCTATTATCTAGATTGTAATTGAGCAAAATTAATATAATGGCCTTGTAATTTTAATGAATGGATACCGTTTTCAAAACAGCATTATGGTTTCGAAGATACAAGTATTTTAACTCAAAATTGCACTCCTCAAATTCTTTTCATTTGGCACAATAAAAAAGTATAAGGACAAATGCAGGATTAATATACCATCTGCTCTGGTAGATATCTCATCTGTCTTATAGATACTAATTCACTTGGTTTGGCTGTTATTCAACATTATGCTGCTTCCTTTGACTGAGCTTAATGATATTATATAATTAATGTGGTCATTGAATCAAAATCCTTAATTCCTATAGTGTTGACCTTGACCAGGTGTAGTGGTAATATTGAAAATACATAAACAGTATTTGGATATAGGGTATGCAGGTAAAACAGTTCTTTATGTTTTGCGTTTACAAAACGAAAACTGCAAATATTTAAATTGTTCATATTATATTGTTATTAGTATATACTATATTAGTTTAACCAGACCATTGAGTCCCATTTTTCAACCATTTTTCAACTCACAGGGCTCACTCAAAAGATTTGTTCTTAAGTGTAAAATGATAAGGGAAAATGGAAAAAGGGAAAGTTTGAGAAGTTGAACAGCCAAATGAAAAGAGAACAGATGAAAAGTAAAATGTAGAAAGATATGCACTGGGGGCCTGCAGTGGTGTTGTAAGGGAACCTACAGTACCTCTGGTGATGTATAGGCAGTGTCTGCTTTCAGGGTTATACCAGTTGATAATTCAGATTTACTTTAACGTCTGAGAGGAGACTGGTGTTTTAGAAGAGTTTTTCCTTTCAGTTCTAAATGGCATCACATATTATACTTCAAAATGTATTGAGTTAATAATGATTCAATTATTACTGTTTCACATAGAAAGCATGTAGAATAAGCATGATCTCTGCCTCATCTCATTTATTTTGTAACGTAAAAACTACTGTAGTGTACTACCTGATAGTAGAAATATCATCTGTACTTATTTTTTAGGTTCTAAATTCCATGGAGGAAGTATCACAGAAGTGTTGGGAACTTACAGAGCAAGGAAAACAGATGACAAAACATAGAAACCGCCCTTCTACAATCATGTCAATGCTTCAGGACATTGTTACACTTGAGCAGAATCCAAAACCTATTGGCATTACAAAATCATAGGTAAATATCTCAGTCTTTATATATGATAAGATTTTTTTCTATTTTCAAGTAAATTATTTTTAAAGTGAAAAAATGTTCCATGAATGTATAGTACTGTGGGAACATCGTGAATTCAGGCACATTTTGAAAGGTAGACTGATATATACTTACAAATTATAAACCATTTATTTTTATAGATGCTTTTACCTGGTTAAGATATCGGAAATTGGCTAGACATTTTCCACTGTCCAGGGAGAGATCCGACTCTCTTTTGTCATATGCTTTCACCTTGAACTGGGCCTCTTCCTTGAATAAGTAGAAGACCAGATGAGGTCAGAACCTAGGTCAGCAAAAAGTTTATCTGTGATGTTGGAGGCCATTCCCAGAATGATATGTCTGCAGGAATGGAGACCGTTCCAAGAATGTGTGCAAATCTGGAAACCATTACCAGAATGATGCACTGTCAGTCTCAGAATAATACTCCTGAGAATGTGGTCCCAGACTAACACATTCAAGGAGACTAAACCAGAGAAGAGACCTTTGCTGAGAAAGACTGAACATGCCAAGAGTCAGGTAAACCAAAGATCAATTTTTTACATAAAACTAACGCACATCATACCAGAGGCCAGGATACCACTCAAGCCAAAGATTGTAGTCGCACCTAAGATTCTGATATGTCTGAGGATTAAGATAAGATACTGCATAACACCAAAAACTGTGATTCTGTTTGTGCTAAGACAAGAAGATAGGTCAGAACTAAGGCTGTTCTTAGGCTCAGGTATGCATTGGGAACTTGCCAAGTGAACTTACTCCAACCATCAAGTAAACACCTTTGGAACTGAGGTCAGACACCATCTTGTAAGTAGTAATGAGGAGAATTAGCCCACATTTAGCTTTTAAAATGAAAGATTAACCCACACCTCAAGCACTATACTGGAGGTGGTAGGCCACCCAGTATACTGTAGAGAGCTTGATAAGTGATAGTTTATTCATGTGTAATGGTGCTACTCTCATTGTTAGTGAGCATAGGTGTTCCAATTATGTATTAGTTTTTATTACATTGCCTTACCCAGTCACAGTGTTATCAAGTGCCAACATCATTTTTTTATCAGGACACTCCCATACAACGTAGGATGCATTTCTGCCAAGAGAATACATTTGTTAAGCACTTACACTATGAATGAGGATTAGGAAGATGCTCTTCCCTGCTGAAGCACATTTTGGATACTTTAAGATAATGAGATTGTACAGAAACAATGTTCCGGTGCCTTTATCAGTTGCTTCCTAAGCAGCTCTGTGGACATTGGTTTTTTAAGGAATGTAGATTGATTTATGTAAATTTGGTTATAAAGCCAAGTACTGGGACACTTTCGGCCATTCAGTGCTTAAGACAGTGAAAAGAGGAAGTTGGAGTGGCTGACACAGTAGCATGAGCCTAAGAGACAGTGGATTGGGGTTCCACTCAGCATATGGCTAACAAGGAACCACCAGAGTAATCTGCAGACCAGGTGTGACAGACACTTAGTTTACACCCTGCAGAGAAGTTTGAAAGGTGGAAACACTTACACATCCAGTGTCCCATGGGTCTTGGAGAGCATTTTCCATCAACACCCAAGCATCTTGAACTAGGGAGCAAAAGACAGGAAGCATCCTGTTCAACCTGGTCACAAAGTCAAGCATGGGAGATCCCATAGCTTGAACATCTTAACTACCTGAGAATGCAGGGACCATTCCATCCCCATTACCTGACCCTTGTGACCGAGTTGATCTGCAGTATCACTCCGCCTGCCCAGAATATATGTTGCATACAACTTAATAGCATGAGACACTGCCCACATATGCATCTGCACTGTCAACTGACACAGTCGGAGATTACATCACCCCGTTTGTTGATTATACAACTTAATGGCATGAGACACTGCCCACTTCTGCATCTGCACTGTCAACTGACACAGTCAGAGATGACATCCCCCCCGTTTGTTGATTATACAACTTAATGGCATGAGACACTGCCCACTTATGCATCTGCACTGTGACACAGTCAAAGATGACATCCCCTGTGTTTGTTGATGTATGCCACAACGGTTGTGTTGCAACTCATCAACACTACCAAATGACCTGAAATACTCGCAGTGTTAGCCACACTGCCTGCATTTCTATGATATTGATGTGTGTTGAGGTGTGTCCTGTCACACACCTTAAATGAATTTTCCTCTCGGCGTGCGTCTCAATTTTTCAATCCGTCTGAAAGCAGAAGCATTTCCCAGGGGCGAACAGTTCAGTGAAGCTCCTTTTAAGAGGTTTCTGTTATCCATCCACCATGCTAAGTCTTCCTTTGCCTCCTGACTCAAGGGGACAAGATGGGAGGAATGATCCTGATAGGCACTCTGGAGTGCCACTTTAGTTGCCACTGAAGGGACAGCATGTGGCATTGCCTGTGAGGCACAAGCCTCTCGAAGGATGATAGATTACCCAGGACCACCTGCCAAAGCTAAGCTGGTTGTTGTTACTGGTAGGACAGGAACTGTTCCATTGCCTCCCTGAGATTGCTTGCTCAAGAGTCTGTGGAGTAGGCTTTCTCCACTGCCGAGTTTATGAACATTACCAGGTACTTTGCTTGCTGATTGGGGTTGAGCTCTGACTTCTTCTAGTTTATGACAATTCCTAACCTGTGACAAAACTGTAGGAGACAATCTCTGTCCTGCAGGAGTTGACTCTTGAGGATGCCAGGACTAACCATTTGTCCAGGACTTGCAGTAGGCTAATACCTACTGAATGAGCCCAAGCTGACACCAATGTAAATACTTAGGCTAACACCTGAGGGGCCACTGCCAGTCGGAAGCATAGCACTTTGAATAGGTGGATGATCCATTGCAAAGCAGAGGTCCAGGTGGTTCCGAGAGCTCTGATGAATAAGCACTTGAAAGTCAGCATCCTTCCGATCCATCAAAATTGTGAAGTTGCACCCTATGACGGATTCCAACAGAGTCTGCACTGTTTACATCTTGAACTGTGTCTGTAGGACAGACTCATTCAGTGGGAAGAGGTTGCTGACCAGTTGCCTACCTCCATTCGCCTTTTCCACTAGTAATATTAGACTTCCAGGATAAAGTTTGCGTAAAATATGCAAACTTTATCTTGAAATGGAGCAAAAGACAAGGAGGGGATGATTGGGCTATCAAATGCATTTCAAGACTGGAAGGAGCTTTGGCTCTAAATGATCAGTGGGGCATTATGAGTAGGAAGCATCTCAAGTGTGGGGTACTTACTAGGGAGGAAGACTTCTTCCACTAAAGGCTCTCTGCTAACACAATACTAATCCTGTGAACATAAGAGGTGTGTAAACTCCAGGGACATTTCCAAGATGCATAAAAGATTCTAGATGCAATAAGGACTATGGACAAGTGCAATATAAAATTCTTTTTATTAGCCATAAATATAATAAACACAATTTCCCTGTCTATATATTACAAAGGGATATCACTTTCCAGAAAACAAAAACAAAAATAAAGACAATTTTGTGTACTGCACTGTAATTCTTTTATAGTCCCATGAAGTAATGTTGTAAACATGACACCTAACTACAGTATGTGCTATTTTTTCCACAAATGCTGGGGTACATTATATACAGGAAAAGCACATTTTTATAGTTATTTTTGATGGAGTGATGAATGATGTTAATTTTTCTTTCAAATATATGAATGTAATGCATGTTGTACTGTCACCTACAGAGCCAACCATATGTTATAGAAGTAGGCTAAACAGGTATGTATAAGTATACACCTATCAAGAGATCAACAGCTAGTCTGAATTTCTACATAACAAGACATACCCATGATATATGACATGACAAAAATCATTATGACATTCTCTAAAGATAAAGGACACTTTTAAAATGTACATCATAGGTTGACTTACAGTAGTAAAAGAAAACTAGAGTACTGTCCTACAATATAATTCAAGTTTACAGATAAAAAATACGGTTTTAGTGTTGTTAAATATACCACTTTTGTAATGCTTCTGTACCATTTTTGTAATCTTTCTGCACTAGTAATTATAAAAAAATCTTAAGTCATCCTTATTATTGAGATACAAATACACTGTACACACTAGAAAAAGGCTCTCTTAACCTCAATGTCATACCAGAAAAATTTGATAGGAGGACTGTATCTCAAAACTTACAACCTGATATATTTTTCACAGTAAATGGAACTTACTCAAAAAATATCTACAAAAATTTATTTAAATATTCAAATTCAATAAAAGTTTTAAAGAAAAAAAATCACAAAAAGTTTCCCCCCGCACAGTACCCCACATAGCTTTGTAACTGGTTCGTGAGAAAAATTTTGATATTTTTCAACTCCTCAGAAGCGATACAGGGCTTAATTCCACTCCCATATCTGGCACATCAGCGTCATCTCCTTTCGATCCCTCATGGAGTAGAATATACTCTCGTGAACTGTAACCAAACTTGACAACATCCTTTTCTACCAGTTCCACAAATCGGCGAGGGTCAATTCTACGATTGTTTACGTAAGTGCCATTGGCAGATTCCAAATCCAGGATGTAAGGTTTGACTGTGCGACCTATAAAAAAAAAAAAAAAAATCCCACACTATAGTTTCTATATACAGTATACAGTGAACCCCCGTATTCGCGGGGGATGCGTCCCACACACCCCCGCGAATAGGTCAAATCTGTGAATGCTTAAAGCCCCTCTAAAAACACTTAGAACTGCCCATTTTGATAGCTTAAACCAAGAAAAACCCTGTAAAAATGTTTATACCTGAGTATTTTAATAGTTCTATCACAAAAAGTGCATTTATTCATGAAAATTATATGAAAATACAGTAATTAGTGAATATTTCTCAGTGAAAAATACCACGAATGGGCGAATTTTCCGCGAATGATAGCTAGATACGTTCCACAGAGAAACCTGTGAATGCGTGAGTCTGCGAACCATGAGAACGCGAATACGGGGGATTTACTGTATGAAACAAGGTATTACAATCTATTTACTTTATACCACAAATGACAGTAAATAAACTAAAAACCTAATTACCTTTTGTACCATCTTCTCGTTCATATGCAACTAATCTGTACTGCAGGACGGCATGTTGTTTGGAGCAGGACGGGTGGTCAGTGGGTATGTCTGCTACCTTACGATCACGTCCAATAAGGTAGGCACTTTGGCGATGTAACGGTAAAAACGGCAAGTCTTCCTCACCCTTAAATATGTACCTGCGAAATAAGGAGAACCTATGTAGCTAAGCTAGTATAATTTTACAGATACATAAATACTACTCTTCATATATTTTTCAGCAGTGTGATTAAATTTATAAACCATATGTATATGTATTTCTTTTGAATATTTTGCATCCAGTAAATAAGATTTTCCACTTAAAACCTCATTTAAATCCAATTTTGAATTGTTAAGCCATTGTGAGATTATTACAATTCCCATACCACAAAACTTGTTTCATTCCACATAATGTTTGCAGAAATGAATAAACTTTAAAATGGCTGATCATTGACAAGTAACTATTACACTTAAGATGATGGTGTCATAAACATGAGTGATACAAGATAATGATTAAGATAAGAGTTGATACCTGTCATTTTTAAAAATGCATAAAAGAAGTAAACGTGGACAAAAAAAGAATCTCTGGTAACTGAAATGAAAATGACATGGTTATTATGCCTTATGAAATACAGCATTTACTGGGTAGAAGCTTTAGAATTTGTCAGCTGAACAAAACTGTCCTAAGGTCATAAAACTCTGGTGTTAATGTAACCTGGAAGACGTTCTACTACAGTTTCTTCTTTTAATTACACATGAGATGATTTGAACAACTGTTGCTCTATTTCCTTAAATGGACATACTACCGTATAGCTGACGGATATTTATCATTATACCTAATATTTGAGTTCTGCTCCAGGCCTTCCCTTTTACCTGACAGATTTACAGCTATTTACAAATTCACTGTTACACAACTTATACTACATAAGTTTCCTTGCTACATAACAACTTGAGATGTGGAGTTAAGCTGCTCCTATATATATAATGTACAGGCTAACAAAACGTCAAAAACACGTTCTAAACTAAACTAAAATGCATAATTTTTGGAGATCACAATGTGTCTTATCATCATCATCATCCTATGGTCTACCTGAAATCATAGCAGAGAACTGCTGGGCTTTCCAGGGAGCCATAATGTCATCAGAAAACTTTTCTAACAGTTCTAGATAACACAAATGGCAGCAATTATACTGTCGGAAAACTGATCACAAATCTTCTATGAAAACCAAATTTCTATTTTAGGCTTATCCATTATTCAAAAGCTAAGCTCCTTCATTTTGTAGAGTAATAGTATGTAACTAAACAAAAGATATGCTGTAATTTTAAAATATTGTAATGACTAGTTACAGATGATTAACTCTAAAACGCTACCTCTATTCTACAAGGTTTACCGGGCCTCCCTTCAAAACAGTAACTGGATGTTCAAGTAATATCTCCCAACTCAAAATTTTGTCATGCATATTAAGTAATGCTGAAGTAAGATCAAATACAGAACAGTTCATTTCCCTTGTAACTAGTTTCTCTGTGATCCATGTCAAGAAGAAGTGATCTATGGGTGACAAGAACCTGTTATAATACAAGATTAACAAATAACTGGCCTTGAAATAACCTTTCCTCTCAACCATCCCCATTACTAGCATTATTCAACAAGGTGATACAGTATTGTTTTCTATGGTATGATATTTACTAGATATTTTGTTTTCAGAATATAATCATTCTAAAATGACATGTATCTTAATTCGTAGTTCTAAAACACAAAAAATCTGGTTACCATCTCCATCGCCGCTTAGGTTTTCTGGCCTCTGGTGGCTGAGAGTACTTAATGACCACACCATTGAAGGTATTCGTGTCTTCCGAGAGCTTCCCTGAAAGTCCCATGTTAGGTTTCTGCACTTCTTCCTTCACTTGTGAATTATTTTCTTCATTTTTAACATTTTGTGCTACATCTGCCATACCCCACCTGGAAAAAATATACTGTATTGCTTCAGCTTCACAACTGCTTAGCGTTGCTCAACAAGAAATATATCAAATGTTAAAATATTTTTCATAGCTGGTTTAGTTTTTAGAGCTTCGTAATATGGTAGTTAACTATTGGTAGGTAGGTAAGAATATTGCAACTGTCCACTCAACTTTTGGCTAAAGGGGCAAGTCCATTAATAGATACAACTCCTTCCCTCTCTCTAGCAAGCAAGGGAGAGAGGGACTGACAATGAACAGACCTATTGGTTATCTTCATCTTTATTGTCCCCGACAATTTGGGTTCATCCAAGCCTATCTTCGAATCAATGACGTTACATTCCATTTATTCGAAGGCCCATAAGTCTGGCAGTTGAACATCACACATGTTCAACAGATCAGAGGTATGGGTCTCCTTCCTTTGCTTTTACATGACCAGGAAAGAGCCCCAGCTGAGGAGAACTACCAGTCAGTTCAGAGATTTGCTCAGAATCCTCCCACCAAGAAGTAAGTCTCCCCTATGAAAAGATCCAAGGTTTGTATATGTGTAGGAACAAATGACAAATTTTTAAGTAATGTAAAGCAAATGTGTACCAACTGGATGGCGGGGATTCCTCCCCTACCATCTGTAGCCAACTACCAATATCCACCTTGTTTTTAGTTAAACGGCCGGCCCCAGCTTGCGCTGAAAGTAAATCCCCAACCGAAATCGACTGGCTGAACACGGCTTGTTGGCTATCGCTCCAATGGTGAGTCATCTTCCTCCAGTCATTATGAATTCCTCCACCCAATGTCTCTTGAAAGGTAGGAAAGATGGAGAAACTGCAATACAGCATACAATGATAAAAAGAACAAGGGAGGCAAAGAAACTTCATCAAGGAAAGCTTCCCGGGACTTATCCTTCAAAACAGAAACAGGAGGAGGGGGAGGGAGCATAGAAATCTCTCTCCCCACCCCCCCAAGATGGGAGCAAGAACCGTAGACAGAACAGCTACTGGTCTTGGAGACGACTTGCCGAAATCAGAAACTTTAAAGGTCCTACAACATCAATCTCCGCTTCTTCCTCATGTCTAGGGAGAGGGGAATCCATGCTGGTAGGCAAGCAGTGGTCCTGTATGAAGGTTACGAAACCACCACACTGTCGTAAGAGAACCCTCTTCTATCTCTGCCTCTCAAGCTCTACATCATCTGAATGACTAAAACATTACAACATTCCAAGTAATTGTGCAGTAAAAAGAAAAACTCTACTTGTTCAGAGAGAAAACACTTCAGAATAAACAAAAAATAAAGATGGAGAATAAGGCTGTTCGATAAAATGAGGATGAGAAGATGTCTAAAAATAGAATGGCTGGTGGCGAGAGACAGGCCTCTCTCCTTGGGTGCATAATAGAAAAAAGTTATAACAGAATAATAGAATAAACACTAAGGCTAAGACCAAGCTGGGTTTGCATTATATCAAAAGGCAAAACCAGTTAGAGAGGGAATTATAGAGAAAGGCTCATAGGCTAATATGTGTTGATAACAGCTATGTAGGAATAACTAACTACACAGAAAGAGCAAAAATAACAAAATGTAACAGAACAGAACTTGTCGCACTAATTCAAAATAGGCAAAATATCTCAAAACAAAAATTATATTAAAAAATGAAAAGAGTAATTAAGAATTAAGTCGAACGGCAGGCAGCAGAAGAAACAAGTGCGTCTCAGACGTGGCCAAAAGGTAAAGTAAATGCGCACCAACTGGATGGCGGGGATTCCTCTCCTAACATTGGTAGCTAACTATCAATACAGTATGTATCCACCTTGTTTTTAGCTATACATGCAGCTCCCACTTGTGCTGAAAGTAAATTCTGTTTTTAAACCAAGGGTCTGTATACGCGTAGGAACAACTGTTTAATCTCTTCGTGTAGGAACAACGCTTTAATCTCTTTAAGTGTATTGATATGTTTGCTGCAAGTTCCATACGTAAAGATTTTCGCCTGTTGTTAAAACTCAATTACATCATATTCTCTAATTTATCATATTTGGGTTAATTTCAAGAAAGGTGTGAATCATGATTCAGGGGCGATATGGTTTCCTCTTACCAACAATTTTCTTATCCATTTTATGCTTAGAAATTATTGTACGCATATTCTGAAGACCTTTTTATGTGAAGGTTCTGTGTATGTGACTCACTGTGCTAGCACATTATTATTATATAAATATGTTGTGATCAGTAATCTGTATGCCATAGAGGTGTGATGCCTCTGTTGGTTTCTTTTGTATAATTTCCTTATGCAGAAGAATGCATAAACATCTATCTATAAAGTAGTTTTAAACAGACCACAGCTATTTTATTTATGAATGACACCTGTGAGTCACACTGTTCTACCTGAGGTAGCATCAGCCTACACAGTATGCCTTCATATCAATTCATGTGGATTCCACACAGTACTCAGCTCGAAAAGAAAAAATTTTGAGTTTATCTACTTATAGGAATTTTTTTTTCTGTTACTTTTGGCCAAATCCACAAAAATGAATCCCACAAGGTCCAGCTGTTTAACTTTTACATTCATATACAACTAAGATCAATTCAAAATTTCTTCAAGTGATTTGTCTAAGACTTGGCATCTGCTTTTGCCTGAATTTGGGCACACCATATTTGTACCCACAAATATGGTTCATACTGTTGATTGAATTTCATCATTATGCTGTTGACTGAATATGGGCATAAAGTACAAACATATATGTTCTAATGATGTGCTGCACTGTCTACATATGGATATTGTATCATGAATGTGGCCATTAAGTAACTGATAGTTAAACAGGTTATGCCCAATTCCCAGACAGGGTAATACTTTTTATTACTCACCAACCGGTTAACATAAACCCCAAATTAACATTCTTACCTCTCACAGCGATGGTCTGAAGGGAAAGGATGATGATATTCCTATGCCACTCTGTGCTGATGATGGCCATAACATTACCAATGATTTAATATGTATTGATCTGCTATTAATATCTTAATCATTCCACAAACCCTTGCATTTATTCATTATGATGGACTTTGTGAAAGATAAAATGATTTACTAACCATGCAAGGTGTAAAACTCAGTTTTTTCTCTACTAACCAACACTGATATTTACAGACAAAAAAGCAATTCAGCAAAGAAAATGGGTACTGCAATTAGCACTGGAGAAGGTAGTATAAAAAACATAATAATGGTTTTTTAAGAAGGAAAAAAATAGTATAGAAATAAAAGAAAAATGTTCTATATAATGTAGCAATGTAAACTAGTAAAATTTGGTTAAGAAGCTACTACAAGATCCTATTTTCCCCATGAGGTTATTTTCTCATTACCAAAGTCTTGCGAATAATGAGAAAGAACTACCATTACTGAAGTTACAATTTAGTTCAGAAAACTAGAAACAGCCCTTTGTTTTACCTGCCATTCTCTGATCCCTTGTCTTTGTCTCTCCGTTTTTTAACTTCTTTTTCTTGCTTAACTCTAGAATGTTCTCGAGATTCCACTGCATCTGGATCAGGCTTTATACGTTTGTTTACATTATACTGAACATCATCATCATCATCATCCCACTTGCTTTTCACTTGC
This sequence comes from Macrobrachium rosenbergii, assembly GCF_040412425.1. Lineage (NCBI taxonomy): Eukaryota > Metazoa > Arthropoda > Malacostraca > Decapoda > Palaemonidae > Macrobrachium > Macrobrachium rosenbergii. The sequence goes on from NC_089752.1 coordinate 2,934,941, forward strand.
CTGCAAGGTTCAGAAACAGGGTAATATTGTATTGCTAAGATTAAAAATATACACCTCCATACCTTCCATGATTTGCATGTCGGATCTCATGAAAAAGACTACAGTGTAAATAAACTGTCTGTAAATTTTAATATCTCCTACAAAGAATTCAAGACTGTTTATAAGGTAGATATAATCAACCACTGAGCCACAACTGACTACATCACATGGCTTCGTAAAAAAAAATTTTTTTTTTAAATACCAACCTCTTACTTTTCATAACAACCCAATCTAATTATAAGAATAGGTGGCAAAGCGTCTTAAATACAAAATGCAAGTGAGGCTTAAATACCACCATATCTGTAAACTAATAATATTTATATACTGTACACTGTTCAATATACAATAAATTTTACTAATTCAGTCTCCTGTAGGACCTCTTTACCAGAGATATGGGTGTGCACTATATATTTGGTGCAGAGTATTAACGTTATAAAGCTACAGGTTCAACCATTACAGAACAGATCTACCAGTGAAATTTTGATCTCTGAGAATTAGGGACTAAAGAGAAGATATTTACCAGTGAGAATATCTTACTCTTTTATTTTTCTGTTTCTTTCATTGTTTCTTTCACTAATGGGAATTATATGGAAGTTTACTAGGCAATAACGACCTACCCTTTTTTTATTTAATGCATGTGAAAATTGTATGTGCACATTATTAATAATGATTTTATAATCATTTCACTGATGATGATAATGATTTCAGGTACTTAATGTACAATACTGAGGATGTCTAGACTGAACTAAACATTATTAATTAGACACTAAAAGTATCCACAGGTATTTTAATTTCCTAATTTCAAGGTTATATGTTAAAATTTTGGCAATCTTCACTGTCTGATACTTCCACCCTGGCTCTTTATAATCTACCACATTTATATTGTGCCAGTGTCTGACCATTCCCTCGGATATTTCTGAGTTAAGCTAGTTTACTCTTAAATTGTTTACCAATATAGCACTAAGATTTCTGCACTATTCTTAGAGGAAACTCATATTCTGAAATACTGCTTGAAGTGACCAAAAGTTGGTCTAAGACTAAGAGGCCTCTCTCCACATTTTTCCTACATGAAAAACTTTCACTTAAGGCAGTAAGAAATACAGGAGAGTGTGATATTGCACTTGGAGTCACTTGCATAAGGAATTTTGAATGCGAAGTATTCCCAGAACAGATTTTGCTAATCTGTATAACCTTACATTTTTTCCTGAAGAAAAACTTTGGTTGATACAATTTGTATGCAAGTGTTGATTTTATTTGTATGCTATTTTCTGTGTTAAGGAAGTATGCTCATCAGTCATTTCACCAAACTTAAAATTCATTGTTTTTTCAACATTTTAATGTCTAATGCCATACTTTTGTTCTTGAGCACACATTCTCATATTTAGTTGTTAATTGTGCTTAGTCAGTAAATTGCCTATAGTTGTGTTTTCTTTACTCAACTTTTGTAAAGAATCATGCAAATACAGCAACTTTTCCTCATTAGTATTAAAAAAAGTCAAGTTATAAATGCATTGTTTGTTTGTCCTGCACAACTTGGCTAACCTCTGTTCTGTATTAACAGGTTTGGCGGGGAAGAGAGAAAGACGAGGGGAGACGGTGGGCCTAACTTGTGAAGGCAAGTCTGCAATCCACCTTGCTGAAACTGATTTTCAAGCTAGTATATGTGCAACTGATTCAAACTTACCTAACTTGCGATTGATTGTGAATTCACTTAAGCACAGAGCTTTAGTTTGTCTATGTTAACCCCTTGGTTACTTAGTTTTAGTCGAGTTTTGGTGATTGGCATTCATTACTTTGCTATGTACGTAGTCATTACTGTTAATATTAACATTCATGTAATAAAGTTATCATGATTTTATGGTTTGGCAATTTAATTCCATAGACCTATCAGAGTAGTTAGTGTTATGTAATTTATGCATATTCCTAGGCTAGGATACCTCGATTTAGTAACTTAGCTTAGACTTTCACAGTTGCTTCAGTGCCCTAACCTAGACCACAAACCTGTTAGGTTATCCACAGCCTATGATTTTATGCCATTACCGTAGTATGCGGTATTTCACGTGTTGCCATTCTTGGTAACTTTGATTAGCGGCAATCTTGTCACTGATCTGAACAGACTCCCTCACTTTGTAGCGATTGTTGTCGTGCTCTAGAGCGGGAGGGAGTGGATCATGGCAGTATTAACCTTTATCTGAGCCGGAAACTTCCGAGTCTTTGCCCATTTGCTACATAACCTACAGCTGCCAAGTATTGCATTATGAATAATTTCCCTAGGTCTGCAATCAACAAAGTTAAATTCTGCAAACAAAACAAACGGAAATAAATTACAGCGAAATAAAAATCAGCAAGGAAAAAATTAAACAAGCAGGCAAAAAATATCAGGAAGGAAAAAAAATTAAACAAGCAAGCAAATGATGATGAATATTGCTAAGAGTGGAATTATCTGCAAAATTCAGTGTTTACCTAAAAAAAATCATGTCCTTTAAATTGTAAAAATGCTAAATTAAGACTGCATCCACCTCTAAGGCAAACAACACCATTTAAAATCCACTATATACTGGAATCCATTACTGTATATCAAGGTTTGCTACTGTGAGGGTCTTCAACCTGGATAATAAAAAAAAAAAAAAAAAAAAAGTAAAAGATGGGATGACTTCTCTTCATTTACCAGTTCCATGCCACCTGTACTTGATATCACCTGAACTTCATCCTACTTCCTAATTTACATCCAGAAAACTTCATATTATCAACAAAAACCTTAGTACACTATACAGTACCTGCTCTCTCCTCTTTCTTTACTCCGCTTCTCCTCCTTCTTAATTCTCCTATCACCTTCTCTATCACTTTTTCTCTCTTTTTCACCCTTCTCATAGACAGGTTTCCTTTCTTCACAATCTTCTCTTTCCTTTCTGTTATCTGTTCTTTCAAGAGATGCTTCTCGTCTTTTTTCTTGATACTCTTCTTCTGAGCGATGATGACGATGTCGCCGGTGTTTGTGTTTGTGCTTGCGGTGATGGTGTTTACTATGCTTTCTGCTCCTGTGTTTACGCTCCTCAACCCTTGCATGTTCTTCATCGGAAGAAGCCTCATCAGCATCTTTGTGTTTTGCATGTTTTCTCTTTTTTCTCTTCTCTCTTTCAACATACTCGACTTCCTCTTCGCTGTCACTTCGTTTCTTTTTCTCCCTCTTGTATTTACTCTTTTTTTTAATATGCTTTCGCTTTCTTCCAGTACTACCACTGCTTTCGGAATCACTACTACTTGATTCACTGCTCCCGGAAGTTTGTGAACTTTCACTAGTGTGACTTGTGTACCCATACGTTTCCATCCTCTCTTCTCTGTATTCTTTTTTTATCTGAAAAAAATATATAGGATAGGACTGGAATATCAAATTTAAGCCAGAAGCAATTACGATTAAAAATAAAATTGTACATGATCATACACGCATACATACCAACACAGATTAATACATTCCAATATACCGTAAATGCCAGCGTATAGGACGACCTTTTAACCTTCAAAAGTCTCCCCAAAAATTGGGGGGGGTCATATTGTACACTGAGTATAAATAGCATACCTTAAATCCTGCTGAGATTTTCAATGATAGGCTAACCCCCTGAAGTGTCGATAATTGCGTCATTAGTTAACTACTGTAACAACTATCGACACTGTAAACAAGACAACTGTAATACCAGCAAAACCGTAGGTAATTCACGTGAAACACTAGACACACCATAATTAGATGTTAGGGTGAGCAAGCACTCTCTTTGATACTAGCTTTATCCAGAGTACCACTATTATAAGGCAATAGTATTATAAAATTTTGTTATTGATAATTATACAATGCCCTTTAGCATTGACAGATAATTTAAAGTTAATGAAAGGGTAAATGGGGGTAGGCAACTTTCTTGTTTACGAAATATTGCTGTGTTTGCAGTTCCCAGTCATGCCTGACTTACGAGCCTTGTTGTTTACTAAAGGCCAATATTTCCTTGGTAGTATTATATAATCAAACTAAAGGGTTTTGTGATATCGACTGTTCCCCAGTTATCCTTAATATTAGGGTTCTTTCCAATTTTAAATGAATACATTTATGCGGATCTACTTCCAATGGGTATTACTCTGCCAATGGTGAAATCAGGCATTGAGCATTTGTCGCGATGTTTATATTTTTCTTAAGGGAATACAAAAGTATTTTTTCATAATAGTGAGCTTTGCCAAACATTTTAAAATCTTGAAGATACTAATTTTACACATTTCTGGTACAATAATTCCAATAATTATTGATTTTATTTATGTACTAACTAACTTACAACAGCTGATAGTGTTACTGAATTTAATAAATTGATTTTATTTATGTACTAACTCACTTACAACAGCTGATAGTGTTATTGAATTTAATAAATTGGGGGTCATCTTATATGACAAACATATCTCTAAACCTACATTTTTACATGAAAAATGGGGGGTTGTCTTATACACCAACATATGCAGCATACATTTACAAAGATTAACATATTCCAACAAACACATTCACACAAACTTAAGAATCATGCATGCATATAGTTAATATCAAAATAAATAAAATATAAATGAAATCTTAATAGCTACATAAATGAGTAAAAATTTATATTTGATTAAGCAGATTTATATCCTTTAAAAATGCCACTAAGCTTATTAAATCAGTTATCATCTAAAATTTCCAGTTAGTTCTTTGCCATTCTAATAACATTTGCAGTTCATTGCACAAGATAATAAAACTGGCAATCCATCAGTACAGAATAGAATAGAATACACATAGAATTAGGGCCAAGCGCTGGGACTTAAGAGGTCATTCAGCGCTGAGAGGAAAATTGATAGTAACAAGGTTTGAAAAGTGTAACAGGAGGAAAACCTTGCAGTTGCACTATGAAACAACTGTTAGAGAGGATGAAAAGTCAGATGGAAGAAAGAGAATATTGAGCAGAGGTATTGCAGCAGAGGTCCCTAAGTAATGTCCACAGTAAAAGCACTGAACAAAGCAGTAGTTGCAGCTCTTGATATATAAAACTGTGTTAAGGGAATGGCCAATTCTGCAAAAAGATTTCACAGCCTCTAAACAAATCTAAGTCCAGACATATTTTTTAATTTCATGTTTTTAGTATTTTACCAAGCTCAATCTCTCTCGCCATAGAATGAGACACAGCCTGGCACCCGCCTGACAGCAGTCAGTCCTCTCTCTTCTCACCCGAATATCTCAGAGGAGATGCTACCTGTCTCAGTGGGACTGGGTCCAACAGTTGATAATACAGTCAAGGATGGCCCAACAAAGTCTCTCAACATCCTTCCATGTAATGCTTGGTGAGCCAACATGTTATTCTGGAATGCCAAGGACAGGTTACCGCTCCTAAACTCATGGGCCCTCCCTTGGACAGTGCACTCGCCCTCCTTGCTGGATGAGTTATATGCCTGCATGATCATCTCACAGGGCGAGAACAAGATTGATAGATAAAGAGGCACTGATGTTAAGGAGGAATGGGCCATAGTAGCTTTTCCCTTAGGGCTTTAGGGACCCACTGGTTCTCAGTCTTTGTTACACATTTCAGAACAAATTGAACCAGAACAAATCCCCATCTTCTTGAGTGCTGACAAAAGAGAGCCATGTAGTTTGCCTACTCCATTCACTAATATCAGGGCCTACAAAAAGGGAAGTATTCAAAGCCAGAGCCCTGTCCGACACCTCTCTGTAGGGCTTGTATATACCACGAGGCAAACCCCTGAGAACAAGTCATGTCCCCCTCTGGGGTCTGAAGGAGGGATAAGATTGCTTGAAGCTCCTTAATAGCATGGATGTGTCTAAAAGAAAGAACTGTCTCAATTTGGCAGTGACTCATTCTTATCATAACCAAGACTGAGGAAGCTAAAGGAAGACCAAAAGTATGAGTCTCTAGATAACTCTTGCTAACAGCAGGAATGATTAATTATGAATCTTGCTAAAAAGTGTAGGCTGGCAATACTGTATCTCATCCAGACTCTACTTAGGTTCGGAGGGAAATGATGAGAAACTCTCAAGCCCTCATGAAAAATACAAGCCCTGAATTGTTGTTTCCCTACAGGAACTAAGGAATGAGAGCTAACCCTGCCCTGCTGAAAGTCAAATGTGACAGTAAGCCAAGTGACTTCCCCAAAATACGTCACAACCAGGAAAGAACAGTCTTAAGCTTAAAGGCTCCATGCAAACATGAATTGGATTCTTAAAAGATGTTCTCATCAAGCTTAAGCACTAAGAACACAAGTCACTCGAAACTGAAGCTCCTGAGAAAAAATTATGGAAAAACATTTCCCCCTCCATGAGAAGTTTGACCAGGTCAGACAAAAGCAGTAAACACAAATCTTTACTCCAGAGACTGAAAGGGACCTGACTCAGTGAAGATAAAAAGGGGTCTGGATCTGCTCAAGCTTCATGCAGAGAGATACCCCTTCTAAGATACTAATCACGGAAGAACACAACTCATCTTGGTACACTTTCACAGAAACTCAGAAGTACACAACTAAGTTTCTGTTAAATGCGAGAAAGTCATTCTCTCAGGTGCCACTGGATATTCCAGTGTATGAGATGCAAGAAGTGTACCGTGCTATGGAACTGGCAAACAAGTGGCTAACAAGGAACAAGGACTGGGTCACTTAGAAGCTGCCATGTTCCAAGCAAATCCCAGACAAAATTCTATAACAGGAAATTCCCTTGCAACCAAAATAATTAGAGCAGTATAGCCCCCAACACATAAAATGGCTGAAGTTTTATTCCATAAGAATCAAATACAGTAAGCCATAGTAAGTGTAATTAAACAAAAGCAAATGGTAACAAGAGATTACTCATCCAACATCCAAGTTTTCATCCAGAAGTCAGGACAGAAAAGGGTAGCATGTCTATTTTTACCACCACCAAAAGGAAAGCGAGAGTGAGAGTTGGTGAGTGTGGGACAACCCCCTTCTCCACCCATTTCCACCTGTTAACCACCTTGTTACCACTTTCGTCCAGTTTCCAGCTTGCCCTGAAAGATATGCCTATACAAAAGGCAATAGTCAGTATTCCTGTAGGAACAAATGTTTTCCTACGTTTTAAAGTGTGTTTGGTAGCAAATTAGTAAGCTAGGAATAGGTTTAAAGACATACAGGACCCCTCTTATATCCTACAATTATGAAAACCACAGTTGGAAAGTGGATTTTTTGGGTGTGAAAAAAATACAAAAGTGCGGGATACAAAGATGTATTAAAAAATCACCATAATACTTCAAGTTTTTATTAAGGTAAATTGTTATTGAAGGTTTTTAAAATGACATCACACACTAGGCAAGTAGGCACCTGGTATTCTGATTGATTTATGGTCACTAAAACTGGCATTGCAACACCTGGGTTTTCGATGTCGTAAGGAAATTTACTTGGAAAAAAAGAAAAGGTTAAAAGCAAAGCTTCATATAAGAAATATCTAAAAATATATCATACATGTAAATACAGTACATATATACTGTACAAACACACACACACATACTGCACATGTAAATCATCTAAATTTTGTTGAGGAGGCCCGCCTCCCTAACAAAGATACATAACTGCACTATATTACAATTCTGCCTGAGAATCATCACAAGGATGAAATGTCCATCCCTGGCACATCCCCAAGAGAGGAACCTGTATCTTAAATCCCCAAGGGGATTGTATTGTCAAGGGGACAATACAGTCATGGCAGAATGGGGGGTTTTGTCTGACATTAAGTACAGGTACCTATGAGTGAGTCTTGTATGTCCAATCCTTAGCCTGCACACCATTGTTTCCTAGTCTCCTTGGCATACAGGGATATGACCAAACATTTTCATTTTCTGACATACAAGAAGAAATACATCCCTACATAGCAATAGCCATCTTCTAGGTTATGGAGTGGTGACTGCTGCCTTAGCAAGTTGATCAGCTTGCTCATTCCCACAAACCCCAACATGGGAAGGCATCCAGCAAAAATTTACAGCTTTATCTCTTGTTTTCACTAACAGTAGCCATTCCATAATCTCTAAAACCAGTGGGTGTCAAGAGTTAAAAGGTTCCAAAGACTGAAGAACACTTCCTGAGTCATAATATACTATAAAACTATTTCCATTGAGAATTACAATTTCCTTTGAGGACCGGTAGCATCGCCAAACAGACCAGTACCAGTACCCCGGAGACTCAAAAGTAGCAGGCGCAGAGAGCAGAGGGTCCCAGACCAGCAGTCTGAGGACCCTGATCAAACCGATAGCCTTGCTATTGGACTAGGATCCAAGAACTCTGATCAGACCAGTAACCTTGCTAAGTGTACCCCAAGAAACAGAGGACAGTAACCTTCCTCTTCCCCCATTTGAAAATATCGGAAGAAGAAGATATGGAGTGATGGAAACTCCACAACACCCATCACCACCGAGCAACCCGATCTGAAGATCGAGCCCATCGATAGTGCGCAAGCCACATGACCGGGTCGCTCTAGCCTCCTCCTATCAGCCCTGAAGAGCCACAGATACAAGAGCCAAAACGCTACCCCACCCACCCTGGTCATCTGATCATGGAAGGACCAGGAGCACTGGCTCATTGCTCTCCATAAACTCAAGTCAAAACTGATAATTCAGAAACCAAATCTAACCCATCCCAAGGAAACCGCCTCTCTGTGCAATCCCAAAGGATTGTGGTGAGAAAGGTGGAAGTGATTACCTGTTACTACGGTCATCCAACCATACAAAAGTAGGAAGAACTCTCTAAACTTGCTGCTGCCTGTAAACCCTGTCTGTAGATTGGGGGCAACAAGGAGTGAATGAGCCACACAAAGAATCAATGTTGTCCTTTCTCTCAAAAGGGAAAGAGAATTTGACTCAAAGCAAGATCAAAAGCTTAGAGAGAGCTTACCTCGAGTCTATGGAAATGGCACTGGGTGCCAGCCCTGACCAGGAAATCAATCGCCTATAACTATAAAGACTCCACACCCTATCCCAAAAGGTAACATGCATAGTAAGAAGCTTAATAAGCCTTCTCACGCAGGACAGGCTCCCTCCCAACACTCTAAATTCACTGTCATAGTCAGAGTGAAGGTGGGGTTCAAGAAGTACAACACAACAGATGATGAAGGGAAGGACAATGCCTCTATCCTCCTTCCACCACTATTGAAATTCGCCTGGCAAGCTGTTGAATGGAATGGAATGGAATATGAGATTTGGGCACAAAGCCAAGCACAGGAACCTAAAGGGTCATTCAGCACTACAGTGAGAATTAATGGACATGAAAATGATATAAATAATGAGTTTAAAACAGACATTCCAATCAATGTATAAAAAGGAAAATTGAAGAGATTTAATTACTATTGGAATTAAAACTGCCATATAAATAAAATAAACAAGTAAAAACTGCGCCAAAGTTTCTTTGCGCAATCAAGTTTTATGTGCAGCATATAATGCTGTATGAAACTTTCACCCACGGCCCATGAAACTCTCAGCCGTGGCCCATGAAACCTTCAGTCACAGCCTGGTGGTGGCCTGTGTTGTTGGCACCTATAGCAGTGCCAGATGCACGATTATGGCTAATTTTAACCTTAAATAAAATAAAAACTACTGAGGCTATAGGGCTGCAGTTTGGTATGTTTGATGATTGGAGGGTGGATGATCAACATACCAATTTGCAGCCCTCTAGCCTCAGTAGTTTTTAAGATTTGAGGGCGGACAGAAAAAGTGCAGACGGACAGACAAACAAGTAACTATCTCAATCGTTTTCTTTTCCAGAAAACTAAAAAGGGCATACCTATATAAAATTATAACATATAAAAATCAGAGGCCTTTGAAAAAATTATAACTGGGCCAGCATCAATGTTGTCCCCTAAAATTTCAGTCATGGTTTTACCATCTAGACGAGACATCCACCTTTCATTAGCATACCTGGTTCAGTGCACCAGAATGGGCTCAACTGTCAATGGGCTATCACAGTAAACACACACTGGAGCACTACTACCATCAAGATGAAAATTATGTGTCAGTTGGCAGTGACCAATCCTCAGCCTTGTTAGAATAATTTCAGTACTCCTGTCGCTTTGATAGGCTCATTACCAAAATCCTATTTGAAATCCAACAGTTGTTGAGAATCACAAAGACTAAGCCCCACTGAGCAGAGGATATGGCTAAATAGCCTATTCTTTAAGGAATACAGAGGAAGACCATGAAAGTAGAATCACCTTAAATACAGGTAAACCTTGCAATCACGGAACTTCCAAATGGCTTCATCTACCATACCTGAAAAATATATGTTAGTAGTAAGTATATCAGAGAACGATACAGCTGTTGTGCAACTACAAAAGCTGTTACCAATCTGATGAAAACAAATACAGCACAGTATTCATATTGACAAGCAAAAAACAAAACCAATTCCTTGCAAGAAGGTTTATTTGACCGATGGATTTGAATAAACACAATGCAAACACAAACTCAAAAACCCAAAAAGTAAGAATACTAAAGTTCAATAATCAAAAGTTCGAACGGCAAAAATCATGCAGTCATGAAAGACAGCTTAACTTGATGGCAGCCAGAAGCAAAGTTGAGTGCAGACTGTCAAGTGGGGGGGGGGTGCTTCCCCATGCTGGTCGTTAGTTAATTACCTTGACAGTGGTTTGAATGGCCAATCCAGCTCGCATTCACAAGCTCATCCAAATGTAAAGAGCAAAGGTATGTACTATTTATGTGGGAATAAATCTTCACGCAGGTGACTCCTTCGCATTTACCTAAGAAACTGGTAGCTTATGACATGTAAGGAGAGGGTTTCTTCAAATCAACCACTTGTCACCAACTACCCACCTTATTACCAAGCTCCAGGGACTACAGACCATCCAGCTATTTGCTGAGAAAATTTCATCCTTGAAAAGCAAATGGTTTGCATTCCTGTAGAGCAATAGATGACCTCATATGTTAAATCACAATAAATTCTGTGCAAGGTCACCTCAATTCTAAAGCGACAGTTTGGCCCTAGGCCTACACTTCCTACCTGGTAGGCTGTGGTTGACTAAATGCTGGGGTGAGTGTAGAACAACGGGAACAGGATGCGCAGACGAAAAGAAACCTAACCTTTCCTGGAATGTCATGTCCTGACCTAAACAGACCTTACCTTCCTATCCTCACTTGGCATCGTGCCCTGACCTGGCTGAGGGGCTTTGCCCCTCCTGGACACCCCCCCCTTTGGCAGTGTTAGAGTCTGATCTCGTCATTCTGCAAATGGAGGCCCCCAGCTAAGTAACAAGGCCTGATAGGTTAGGTTAGGATACATTAAGTTAGTATGGTTCATTTTATAATAGGTTTCCTTAGCCAATACCTTCTTGAACATATGGCTCCCTAATGACCTGCGCATGCGCGGTACTATTTCATAACAACAACATGACAGTCCGGTCTTTCTCCCAATGATTTCCTCTACCCATAACCCCATTTTGGGTAGATATGAGATTAATAATAATTGATCAACAATACACAACACCACCTCCTTCATCAGCAACACTAAAAGTATAGGAAAAGTCACTGGTAAATCTAAGCAACAGCTCTGCGACTACTACCTTGGAAATTTATTTTTCTTGTAATTTTAGTGTTGCTGATGAAGGCTCTGGTGGTGTTTATTGTCGGTCAGTAGTTATTAACCTTTATATCTACCTAAAATGGTAGGGGATCCTTTCGGAGCATGGGGTTTTGGAAACGGGAGAAAGACCGTACCACCATGTTGTTGTTATGGAATGGTTCCGCACATGCGCAAGTCATCAGGGAGCCATATGTTCAAGATGGCACTGGCTAAAGAAACCTATTATAAAATGAACTATACTAACCTGACATAACGCATCCTAACTTAACCTAACCTAGCAGATTGTGTTATTTAGCCTCTGCCGCCGGGGACCAAGGTGAAGGAAACACCACTTTTTACCAATAGCTCCCCTATAACACTGCGCATGAGCAATAGCATTCCAGGATGGTCAGCATAGAACTTCTGACGTTAATAACAGGTTAATTACAGTCGGCCAACAAAAAATAACGGTAAAATCTTGATAAGCACCCAAAATACTATAGAAAAGCTCAATTTCCAAGGTAACACCCCATGCAGAGCTATTGCTTAGTTCAACCAAATCAATTTCCAAGGCAATAGTCCATGCAGAGTTATTTTACCCCCAACTAGTCTAGGTTAGGCTAGGCATCCTGGTTCTAGTCTAGGCTAGGGCCTCTGGAACACGAGTTTGGCTAGTCTCTATTCTAAGCTACATTAACCAAGTCAATGATTATTGAGCCAAAGCCTACAGTAGGCTAAATGAGCGATCCTTAAATACACATCCAACAATACATATCATTCACTGAGCCAGAATAACCCAGAATTCGCATTAACAATCGATAAATGAACCCTATCTTACGAAAAAGGTCAACAATGGGGCACCCTTAGCCAGTCTACATTATAGAGAAGTTACCTATCCACAACGAGACCCAGCCTAGGCCCGAGGCCAATCTCCCCAAAACATAATGAGCATTACGTCAATTGTAATCTCCGTGATTAGTGCAGCTTTAACGCTTAAATAAAATATCCAGTGGATTACCTTTCCCATGGCACTCTAAAATGGTTAACGTGAAACGTCTTGTAAACTTTCCGATTCGTAGAAAGTAAACAATGCATTCACCTTTACGAATTCATTCATATTTCCATTTCGAAGTTTATTTATTTTCTACAAAAGATGTCATTTATAAGTCGATAATAAATAATTAAAGGTGATTAAGCTACAGTAATGCATACAAATGCCTTAAAATTGAGAAATCACATATTATATAATTCGAAAAGTGGTTTCCCCATCTTGGTGTCAGGATTTCATAGATTGTATGTGCGTGATAGATAATGCTACCTTCTTACGTTTTGGGATAAGGAACATATAAGATCATTTTATTTCAAGATTATGTCTTTAAATCAATACTATGTTTTAACACTTACAATATATTTACGCTTTTAAAATCATCATATCAAATAAATACTTGTTTGGTACTTAATCATCTCTTACTACTACTCATCATTCGTTTAGCTTTTATCTTTGGGTTGAATATTATTTATTCAAACACAGTATCTAAACTTACGCATACTCTGCACAACGAACGAATTTAATTGTGCACTCTGTTATTTTAATAGGTTAATGTGAACGCCATGAATGAAATTCTAAGTACTATGCGTTGTCTGAAAGCAGGAGTATGTTTACTTTAAATGGCAGGTAAGAAAAACTGACAAAATATAAGCTGCAGATTTTATATCAGATCAGTGGAAACGTCTTCTCTATAAAGATAGTTGTCAGGGCTTATCTATACCGAAAAGTACCCAATGGAGTTAGTCCACTCCTCAGGAAAAGTGTAACACCCAAATTATTGTTATATTTTTTCAACTGGGTAATATGTGTGTAAAAATGGGGTCAATGAATTAACACCATTATCCATACCTTATTTAGGGAAAACTAGAAACTAAATTTAACGACTGCCAAAGCCGAGAACAATTCATAAGAAATATCGAGTGAGACATGTCGGCAGTGTTAACAACTATTACATAAAAAAGGCTTAATTATGCAAGTTCCGAATAGAGGGCATATAGAAAATGGATCTGAAGATTTGATCATAGTGAAATGGAATCAAAATGTTGAATACAAGTCACAAAAAAGCAAACTTCATAGGATTGTGAGGAAAGGTGACGAAGGCAAAATTTATAGAACAATAGTGATCCCAACGTTGCCTGCCAATATAGTTCTGGCCTGTGGTAGGAATGAGAGAGAATGCACCGTAGACTCTTGGGACTATATTAAAAAAAATGATGCTGTTTCGTAACGTTATGCAGTCTAATGGAAAGTACTTAGAACAAGAACATAGAAGCAACGTGTACTAGATGTGATTCAGGCTGGGAGAACTAAGGAGTTGCGAAAAAGAACTAAAAATGTATCAAAGAAGAATATAGAGAGATGGAAGAAAAGTCCTTAGAAAAGGTGATTCAGTGATATTTGTAAAAGGAATTATTAAAGATCAGTAGCCTATACGAAGAAAAGCTTTGGACATATGAGACAGTCGTCGGAATGAAAGCTAAACTTCCTTTAACCCATAAATTAACGTGAGTTGGAGTACTGGGATGAGTGGTGTGATCTGGATAGAACTGAGGTGCATAGAACAAGCATTCATCCTCATGTGAGACTGTATAATTAAGGAGCTACGTCGTAACCGAAAGGATCCTACAATCTCTTAAAGTAATATATAACATTCTTTTCAACGGGAGTCAACTGCCCCCCAGTTACTGCAGATAGCAGTTCATTATAATCTAAATTAAAATGGCGCGGATTTTTTTTACTTATAGATCACTTAGTAAATTTCAGCCAAACAGCATAGCACACAACACTAGACGCATTCATAAATCTACCAGTTTTGTTGATTCCTAGAAGGATTTGGTTTAAACTGTCTCTGAAGTGGAATTACTGAGACAAAATGCGTTTTTTATGACAATTAGAAAAAATTACTCAGGTTGTTTGATACGGTGATGGTCGTCTCCAGTTATTCTTGTGTAGTTTACGTTCATACTTTCTCTCACTCAACAGGGCCAAACATTTAATGAAAAATATGGAATTTGGATTAAGTTTAACACATTCGATGTTAATGGAACAGATGAAATTAAGTGAAGGACTGTGTGTTTGAGTGTCACTGTCAGAGATGTTATAATTAAGGTGTTCAATTCAGTAGAAGATTTTAGAACCATATACTTTTTAAGCCTTTGTAAAATCTGCCCTAAGATTTTTCAAAAATGTATTTAAAAAATCATATTCGGTGACTGCTAAACCAGAAAAAAAAATTAGTGATTCTTATAGGCAGAGCGTTTTTTTTTTATTTTGACCGGAATTGGGTAAAAGAAAAAAAACATGATCAGCAAATATAACCGGTGATACCTTGTGTAATGATAGATACTTCTTAAACCATAATATACTTCTGTCGGATCTTTCCTAGACAGTGACCCACAAGGGTTTTCGGGGGTCGTTATCCAGGACTAATAATTCTTGGAGGTCATTATCTTTATGATATTTACAGTCTCTTGTTTATGTTTTTACGGTAATCCCCAACGGGCTTGTACTCAACACGCCGCAAAGGTGGATAGGCCTACATACCGGGGTGAAACCCTTGGGGATCACTATCTAGGAAAGATCCCATTTGTCTGTCTTTGATTCCTATCTACTGATATTTTAAATCCACGATGAAGATAAGTCCTTAAGGATAAATGTAATCCCTCAAACTTTGCTTCATGAATTTGTAAGTTATTATGTTGTAAATACAGCTCCCGTAGTATGTTATCCGTGTACTGAACTGAATGTATTTCATCGGTAATTATCAACAACACCACAAAAACTACAGATGTTTTAGACTTCAGTAATAACATTGTCCTTCGCATGAATAAAACATAAGTATGTCCCATTAACCCTAGCTACCTACTAATTTATCTGTTATGGTGACGCTTGCTTGCTTATTTGTTTTCAGTTCAAAGCAAAGAATCGTCATCGGTGTTCAAAGTACCCGTCCATTCAGGACAGCCTAACCAGATTAGAGGGCTTCACCCTGTCTTGGCCTGCACACTTTTCATACACAAACTGGAATCGATACTACACTGGAATGACTATCTCGGTTACAGATCCGACTCGCCTGTATTTTATAAATTCACTGGGTTTATTGCAAGCCCTACGCCCACCCCACTCATTAGAACGAATCCCAGCCAGCGATTTGCAAAGTTTTTTTTTTTTAAGCTTGTGGTTTTATCGGTATTTGGTTTTACTCTTCACATTCTCCGTGCTCTGAATGTTTCTTGATTCACATGTGGTAAATGTATTTCGTGAAAGCAATTCGCTGTAGCTATTGTCGTCACATCAAACTGGCTTGTAAGTCAGTTTGATAGTCTTAAAGACGCTTTCAGTTAAAAGTGTGTACACGCTATGCACAATAAAAAAAGTTTACAGGGTATAAAGGGAAATGAAAGTGTTATGAACTGCTCATTTTATTCCCTAGACAATCACAAACATATCAAAACAAAAAAGAAACATGACCGTGTAAGTGCAAGTGAATGTTGTATTAGATAAGAACAAGTGTACCCCATAGCAATCTTCAAATCTAGTAACATTCCAAATTACTGCCTGGAGGCCCAGCGTATGATGATGATGATGATGTCTTCTCTTGGAGTGAACAACAAAGTGACTAGACGATTGAGAATTTAATTTAGTGGTGCGACATTCCGATGCCATTGCCATATATCTGCTGTGTAAATGAACGTGTTTTGGTTTTGTCATTTCAACTGCATCACAATCTTCGGAGACTCGTCTACATTCGAGGGAAGGTCGACCGTTACTGTAACTTCACGAGCCAGACTTCGTTACGTCTGTCCTTGAATTTGTAAGGCGAGTCGTATGTAGCTCTGAAAAAACAAAAACAAAAAACAAAAATTAGGAAAATGCAGTTACTGGTTTTATGAAATAGTCGATCTATTCGACAATGCAAAGAAGACTCCCGTATAAACACTGTCCGACATCCGAATGCTGATGAAGCGATCAGTCTTGACTCTAAGGTTACAAGGATTTGCACGATAGACGTTCTGCATGACAGAATCACTTACCCATAGAAATTATTGAGGTCGAAGCTTAGTTCGTTGTCAGCCTTCAGGCTAGCTTTCAATGCTTCCATGTGTTCTTTCCAGTCTTCTTGCCTTTTAACGAAGCCTCCAAAGCGTCTGCAGATGAAAATAAATAGGTGATGAAAAACACGTTAAAAGAAGAAGAAGAAGAAGATCATAATGAAATAAGACGAAAACTCGAATGCAGGGAACAGCACTTCTGTGCTTTATAATATGTAGTCTATAATTTTGAATACGCTCTCCCAAAGAGCATCGAATTTTAAAAGAAACTGAAAGAATAACTTCTTTCTCTCAAGTGGGAGTTGTACCCACCCTGAAGAGGACCATCAAGCTGCTTAAACTACAGCATTACACAACTGGATGTACGAGTAGAGGCCTCCGGTAAACTGAACAGAAATATTAGGCGTTATCTGGCGTCCCAAATTATATGGAAATAGATAGATTCTTAAGAGATATTTGTGACCAATACGTTACATAGTGAAACTTTTTTTTTTTTTGTAAATGAGTTTGTTGGGAAACCTTGCTTATCGCGTTGCTAACGTTACATGAACCATGCAGTCAGTTTGTTTCGGCTGTCACGTAACATATTTTATGTGAATTTATTTATACATATTTCTCATATCTCTTACTATTTTCTTAAAAACGAAACGGCAAGAGAGCGACTGAAGTGTCAGAAAACCAAAAAGAACTAGGCTACATACCTCGCTGCAAGGATGAGCGCGGGGCGATTCTCAATGTAGACAATTTGGCTCTTTGGAGCTGGGGGATTTGCCTGGTGAGCAGCCGGTATGTAGAAGCACATTTTGTACAGGGAGTTGCCCTGGGAGTCGATGTTGGCTTGGGTGTAAACAGTCACTGGTGCTGTCATGGGAATTTGGGTCTCTGTCGGAGATCACGAAGAAGAAGATATTTATAGAGACATCGGAGACGTTATTTTTGACATTTAACTCTAACTGCTTATAGATCTAACCATGCTAAAACACATGAATTTATTTTTCACAGATGTATAAAAAGTTAAGTATACCTTAGTTTTACCAGACCACTGAGCTGATTAACAGCTCTGCTTGGGCTGGCCCGAAGGATTAGACTTATTTTACGTGGCTAAGAACCAATTGGTTACTTAGCAACGGGACCTATACAGCTTATAATCCGAACCACATTATAGCGAGAAATGAATTTCTATCACCAGAAATAAATTCCTCTAATTCTTCATTAGCCAGCCGGAGACTCGAACTCAGGCCTAGCGAGTGCTAGCCTACAACTCTACCGACTCTCCCAACGAAGAACTCCGCAGATGTATAGTATAGCATAGCAGAGTGCAGTATCGTAAACCTTCCCAAAAACTCACTTGCAGAGTTTTCACCGCTGATGTAGTCGAAGAGATCGAAGAAGGACATCGCTTGGTCCCTGCTTCGATATGCGTCTCCCTTGTGGTCGCGGCATGCCCACTTGGCTGCGGCATACGAGCGTATTTCATAGTCCTGTAAAATGACGAAAAAGTAAATTCGGACTTTTTTTATTGTTTTAATAAGAGAAATGTATTCTTTCATTCTTGTGAAGAAAAATACTTATACAATTAATGTTGTATTTTTTCCATCTTTCTCAAGTGTTAGCTAAAAAATATTTTCATTATATTCCTCTTCCTTTATGTCAAGGTATGTGAAAAAATGCAAATATATTATAGACACTGACTAATTTCCCATTTAGTATTTAAACTACGTTTGTAATTTGCGAAAAGATGATGCGACAAGGGATGCCTTCCATTTCTTAAACCTTAGATAATTAGTGTTTTTAGCTTTGATGAGAAAAAGCAAACTGACGAGATATATAAACATTAAGCCCAATGTACTTCAAGGCTTGCTGGGATCTTCATCAGATATATTTTTTAGGTTTCAAAGTAGTTAGAAAAACTTTGAAGTATCCACTTCCAAATCGCTCATATAACACAATACTTTTAAAAATGACCAATAAATGTCATACAACTGAATAATAATAATAATAATAATAATAATAATAATAATAATAATAATAATAATAATAATAATAATAATAATAATAATAATAATAATAAGGATCTTTCCTAGATAGTGACCCCTGGGGGTTTTAATCCGGTATGTATCCACCTTTGCGGCGTGTTGGGGATTACCGTAAAAACATAACCAAAAGACTATCTAGGAAAGATCCAGAAAGGCATAAGATTTAGAATGTCGCTCCTCAAAATATTAACATAGTGAACGAGCATGAACCTGAACAAATTAGATTCGGTGCAATTCACATCAGCCGAGGGTTGAAGACGCTTGAACAAAAGAATTTAACGGTTGACATAAATGCCCGTTTTCTATCTTCTGAATGGTTGCCAAAGCTGCAAAATGTCCCATTTCTTAAAAATGGGAAGAATGTAATTTCCCTGCGCTTAAATAAAACTGTCTACCCATACGCAGAACATAAAAGTTTCGTAAACAAGATGCAGATTTCAGCAGGTAGAAAGTTTAGCATCCAGGCCAAGAGACTCAATCTAAGTTAAGTGGCATAGTCTGAACAGGGGAACGCGAATGGATTAAATAAATTCCAGTGTAAGCGCTCTGTGCTCAAGAAGGCTTGTCGATATGCGTGGGGGAGAACAAATGATTATTTTCGTAGTCATTATTGACTTTCCATTCTGTATTCTCATCTTAGTTATTCAGCCAAAACTGCTCGCGATACACTGTGCTGTGCTGTATCATTACAGTGACAGCTAGACCGGAAATTTGGAGCTAATATGAAAGGATGGGGGGAAAAAAGATCTTAAAAATACTAATTGCCTATCTAAGCCCTTGATATTCGTCAAATCATGACCGAGTTTCGTAATGACCTTTCTAGCCTTATTTTCGCGTCTGTCCCAAGTGTCACCAGAGCATTTTATTCTCTAGGAATATCAAAATGGTCATAGACGTATAAAAATACTTAGAATAATTATTGCACCCATGGATTTTGCTTTAAATATTAGATCTGAACATTTAGAAAAATAGCACACATCACGGAACTGACCAAAAATATTCAAAGAGAGAATACCCTCCCACCGTTGTATAAATTAAAGTGTTCTCTTTGATTCGGCCCTCCGAATTTTTGCAGATCTACAGAAATTACCTTATCATCTCATCGATAAGTACGCCCATAATCGAACCTAAATGCTAAATGTAGTCAACTATAAATTACAATATTTGAATTATTGTTAGTAAATTTCGCAATGTGACTGATTGAAATTAAAGTCAGAGTCTTGGAATAGGGAGAACTTACCTTTGTCTGTTTGATGACGGTATAAGGCGCGATTTCTCCCGCCTCTAGACTAGGCGGAGCAGCCTGGGAAGAAGGAATTAGTTTGATTACTACAGTATAAAATGAATGAAAATATTTTTTATAATTTGTTAGTATTTATAAATCGAGAATAGCTAATTATATAGAACATTTAATACAGCAGAATTCATACCAATACTGTATGTCTACAAATGTATTAAAAAAAACTTACCAGAATACCTGGCAGCTGAGAAACCACAGCGATAACCGCCAACAGGCAATTGGTTGTCATCATCTGCAACAAAGAGGGAGAAATGCGTGAACAGTATTCTCATTTTTTTCTTTATTTCCTTGTCTCATCAAATATTTAGGGAGCCACCTGAGGACATCAGCTACATTTAGATGTACGAAACTTTATAATTTAATGGTGAAAGAAACTGATGATTATAAGGAACGAGAACGGAGGTGCCAAAAAGACTCAAGACCACTGAAACATGAGTTCCAACTCTCTTGAGTGCTGTAATAAACACACCCACACAAACACACACACATATATGTGTGTGTGTTTGTGTTTGTGTGTGTGTGTATGTGTATGTGCGTATACGAATTTCCATTGTAATGTAATAACATGGAATACATAATGATCTCAGTCTGGCAACATTTCTGAAAGACAAATGACAAAACAAATATATATATATATATATATATATATATATATATATATATATATATATATATATATATATGTGTGTATATATCATTTACGTTGCAATGTGATAATATAGAATACACGATGAGCCCAGTCTGGCAATACTTCTGAAAAGACAAAAGAGAGGACACTCGTAAATACTTGACGAACTCCGATTCTCGAGGAAACGAGCGAAGGGTTAAAAAAATCAGAGTACGCACAAGAGGACACAGTCCATTCTTGACTCACCTTTCCAGGAGCGTGATGGATGCGAAGTGCGGGCGGCTCCAGGCACTGCCGTCTTTTATATGACGGGCGATTACGAAAACGCCGTCCGGAGTTATATAAGTCTGACACCGGCATGACAGAATTACGCATATCCTGTTCTCATGGCTCAAAGGGATTATTGTCTTTTATAACCTCTGAGCATAAACCCCGCAAGTCATCGTTGTTAAAAAAAATTTTATCTCTCATGTGTTGTTTAGGGAGTACTACTAGTCTGCATTCCGTGGAGAACTCTAGGAAAAGGAATGTAAATATATAGTAATTGGCTCATTCAAGCATGCACAACTAGATTAAGCAAGAAAATCGCCAAGTTCTTCATTCATCTTCACCTCTTCACTGTAACAAGAAGAGAAGAGCCTGATGAGACGTCTAAACTCTTTTCAGAAGAGATTGCAGTTTACAAAAATTCTTAGATAAGCTTCGGAAACTGGAGCAATCCGGCAGCCAAGATTGGTGGGGGCGGGAAATGATTAACACAATGCAAATGAATCTCCTGAGACTTGTGAAACCAACACTCTGCTTTTCAGCAATAGCTTCTCAGTCACAGATGTATATTAAAATGTTCGTCTTGTGTCTGAGCTCATACGATCCAAAAGAAGATGAAGATAGGTCTATGGCCACGGAATTTTACGCAAGTACGAAGAAAAAAGTTTCTTTGCGAGATACGATTCAAGTGTCTTTCGATGATAAATATTAAAATATCATGATGATGGTTCCAATACTTTTAGAAGCAATATATATATATATATATATATATATATATATATATATATATATATAATATATAATATAATATATATAGTATATATTGAGAAAGACAGAAAGCAGTTACTACAAATCCTCTTTTTGTATGTGCCGACATTTTGAAAAACTGCAAATACAGAACTAAATAATGGTACATCAAAATGTAAGAAATTTAAAATAAGATTGAAAAAATACAAATATACATTATTAAAACGAAATAACAGGAATGTAGAACCAAAAAATACAAAAATACAGATGACGAGAATATAAATTACACTAGGACCTTGAGTAAAAATAGCTACGCGTGAAATAAAATGATTATGCATACAGGATGATCACACAAACCCCAAAAGCTGAAAAACTTAAAAAAAAAAAAACTCATACCACCGTCTCTTTCCTCTTTAGAGAGAATGACATCAGAAGGTTACAGCCCTCAGGTTTCTAAACAAGTCTTCATGGATGAGGTTGCTAGCCCCACGCCATTTGTCTTTACACCTGCAGAAGGGAGCATCCATTCATAGATGGGTCTACTGGTGAGCGAGATGCAAATGCGAGCCAAGCACTGCATCACCCGGAATCAAAGCCCAAAATAGAAAAAGCAGATCTATAACCTGGTAAGATTATAAATGAAATAAGTAATGGAAAAGAAGGGAGCCAGAAATGGAATGAGAAAAGTCGCTGCAAACAGAATGTGTAAATTGCGATATTTTTGTTTCTCTATTGTAAAAATCGTGTCTTATTCACGGAGTAAGATTAAAGGATTCTTGGGAGAAAAAAGCTTGCCGAAAATTCCAGAATTATGGAAAGGAATGTTCCCGAATCTGGGCTGCCTACGCGAACTAGAATGTGAAATTTACTAACACTGACTAGACGGAAGACCTGAGAACTGTAGTTTCTTTTACATGCTGAGAATTTTCCTTCAGTTTTCATAAGGGAAATTGGTACAAAAAGTAAACGGAATTTGTGTACCTTTCAATTCCGTAATTTTTTAGAAGCAGGTAGGACGGAACATAGATTCGTAAATTTCTACTAAATAAAACATCGTTTATTTTGATATATTAGTGGCATTTGGTGAATCATTAAAAATCTCTGGTGATAATTAGCGTATGGAAAGTATACTGATATTTTCATATATCTATGGTTTAAAATACTCATTTGCATACAAGAAATATAAACGAGAGGCAGACAGAGAGAGGGAGAAACGTAAGGACGTAATTACGTATAAAATGAAAGCAGCTGTTGAACACACAGTACTTGTGACGAAATCTTTCCAGTCTCACTTCCTTTACGACAGGGAAGCAGTTTCATAACTATGTCCGGTTACGTTGGTTTGGCCCGGTAATGACTACCTGGGAGCTATGACAGTAGTAATCTCTCTCTCTCTCTCTCTCTCTCTCTCTCTCTCTCTCTCTCTCTCTCTCTCTCTCACATCCGTCAAGTTCCTAACAATGGCAAATTGACACTGCGCAGAATATTATCACATAGGACTAAAAATGATCTCTGGCCGTGTAACGAAAAAGCAGTGAGACTAGTTATTGCTACAAAGAAAATGACGGCATAAAATAGACAGATTAAAACAAATAAACCAAGATTTCAAATTGCACTAACTACGAATCAAATATATAAATAGCTAAATGAATAAATAAACTCGGCAAAATCTATGACATATCCGAGTGTCCTTGCAGTGTCGAAAGCCACTGAGATTACAGAAGATCGAGGCATCGTGACCTGAAAATATTTTGAAATGACCGTGAAGTATTGATATACTCTGTAACGTACTGAAGGTTGTTTAGAATTACAACTATAACTGACACTTTAAACTATAGGAACAGTTTCACAGGATGACAGTTAACTGGAACTTTTTGCTTGTAGGTAACACCAGTATCAGAGCCCTGAATCTAATAGCAAGGCCAGCTTATTATTATTATTATTGCGTTAGCTTGCAGAGCAAAACAGCCCTCCCTCACCATTATAAAAACGCCAGTTTGTTGAAAAAAGCAGAATAAAAATCAGCTTAGAAATAAAGCAGAAAAACATAAGGTTTGGCGTTTGGATCTGTTACAGCTCCACTTACACCGCGAACATCAGTATGAGCACGACTGCCAGAAAGCCCATTACATCGTTTCACAGTCTACAACAGTCAAGGGAATGTAAGGCCTCTGGTTACCTGACAGTAGCATATGACGGCACCTCCGTGCATTAGCTCTAAACGCAAATATAATAAAACCTACTGCGGATCTTTCCCAGTTTAATGGGAGATTATGAAAAATGGCCACCTACAGTAGATATATTTGCATGATCTAACTCATGACAACAACTGAAAGAAAAAAAGGGAACCTCTACTCCGAGAAACTTTATACTCAAGAAGAAGATTGCGACATACTGATTCCTTTTTAGTCTGACTGCCAGGCTCGTCTGTTTCCACACAGTTAAAAGAATATAACAGCTTCGTGCAAAGTTGGTTAAATAATATTTTCACACTCATCCCCTTATAACTGTAGGCCTATTTTTTTTACCCTGAACAGATATTCATGAAATATACATCTCTGAATAACATGGAAAAAATGGCTAAGTTTCTCATGTTATATAAGTTATTTAATCAACCAATCATTCAATCGACGTGAATTTTATATTCGCGTCTCCTTGAAAAGGATACGACATGCGCCCATTAGTGACTGACTACCGTAAAGAACTCTTTCTCCGCTCGCGCGTGCTAACAAACAGAGCGAGATGACAAGTTTTTTTTTTTTTTTTTTTTTGTAAATAATAGCTTTTCCCCCCTGCCACTGTTGATTGCCCAGATAAGCTTCACACGCAAACTCATACTTAATGAACGCTTTATGCAAGCACGTATTCTCTTGATGGAACTTTCTTCTTAAGGTAAGAGCTTTTGTGTGCTCACGCATTTATCCACGTACGTGGCTTAAAGTTCCTCGTTGGGAGAGTCGGTAGAGTTGTGGGCTAGCACTCGCTAGGCCCGAGTTCGAGTCTCTGGCCGGCTAATGAAGAATTAGAGGAATTTATTTCTGGTGATAGAAATTCATTTCTCGCTATAATGTAGTTCGGATTCCACAATAAGCTGCAGGTCCCGTTGCTGAGTAACCAATTGGTTCTTAGCCACGTAAAAATAAGTCTAATCCTTCAGGGCCAGCCCTAGGAGAGCTGTTAATCAGCTCAGTGGTCTGGTAAACTAAGGTATACTTAACTTATTACAGCAAACACAGACACACACATATATATACATACATACATACATACACACACACACACACACACACACACACATATATATATATATATATATATATATATATATATATATATATATATATATATATATATATATATATAAGAGGGAAGATCTGCAGTAAACATTTTGGGGTGAGGCTGTTAGCTGTATATCCTCTCCTCAAATGCAGCGACCAACCCGGCCGACTAACAATTAGGTATCTAATTTACTGGTGAAGTTAAAAGAGTCGAAATGTTAATTAACAGGATATTACTAAATATCTAGGAGATATTCCCTGAAATATCCCTTGGGCTTCTGTTTACCTGTGGGATGAATTAGGTACCTACACACACATACACACACGTATATATGTATGTGTGTGTGTGTGTGTATCGAAGGCACAATTTTTACAAAGCTACTTTCTGTTGGAAAATGGCAAGTATTTCTTTTATTAACCAATTCTTTATCAGCTTCTTCTCTAAAAGTTCATGAGCTCTCAATTTCTCTTCAGACTCATTTGTCGTTACCGGACATTCTGGGTTATTTTACTCGATTCTGAATTGATTCAAGATATATATTTATTTTCGCCTGCTGGGTTAAGGAGTCAATGATCACATGCTGTAATACACTTCCAGCAAACCGTTCCTACTACAGTATTACATCCGTTATATTAATGCCTTATCTAAGAAACATTCTCCTGTTTCGTATCATTGTCAAATAATACCAAGTACCTTTCAGAACGCATTTCCATGTAGCTTACCATATTCTTTTTGCTGTGTCTTCCCGCAATAGCCTACTCAGATTACTGAGAATAATAATCATTTCTCTTTGGCCAAAATCAGTATAAGGAAAAGTGAAACTTTCAGAAAATGAAGCTTTCGGGCTCTGGTTAGGTTTAAAATCGAGAAAAATAATAAGAACAAAAGGCTCCTCTGATGAATGAAAAGTTCACAAAAAGCCATATTTGTATGATCACCATGGAGTGGCTTGAAATCACAACGAAGTGAACACTGGCAGACGTGATCTAGAGATTAATTTTTGATCTGCCGCTGGGGGTCAGAGTCCTGAAGAAAGCCTCTGTAAACAATAAACCCTCTCGGAAAATATTTTAGGTGAGCAAACTGCCATCGAGTCATGTGTTGTCAGAGTAATTTCAGTTTTGTAAATGGCGTACCATGCATTGTACTATCCTTTTGCACTGTTATCTCCCACCTGGGGAATGAATACTTAGCAGCCGTAATGAAATCGAGGTCAGAGGCGTTGTTTTGGATCCTTTTGACAGACGTCAAAACAACGCATTTTAGGCGTTGTTTAGGGTAAACAGACTCGTTAACTTAAGGTGAAAAATATTTTGAAACATTTTGTGATGCAGCTTCCACATATTTACGGTTGCCCACAGGCATAAGCCTGTAGTTTAGCTTAAAATTAAATGGGCTCGGGCCTACCAAAGGTAGTTTAGGCTTGCTTTATATATTATCCCATTGGCCAGCTAATCATAAATGGTATGGTAGTATAACCTATAACCCGATTTTAGGTTGGAACGCTGGGTTAGGGGTCATGATTTATTTTGGGGGGGTTAAGGAGGGCAAAGCTAGGTCACAGGGCATGATGTCCAAGGTTAGATTAGGTTCAAGGGGGGCAAAGCCAGGTCAGGGCATGATGTCCAAGGTTAGATTAGGTTCAAGGGGGGCAAAGCCAGGTCAGGGCATGATGTCCAAGGTTAGATTAGGTTCAGGGGCAAAGAGGCAAAGGTTAGATTAGGTTCAAGGCATGATGTCCAAGGTTAGATTAGGTTCAAGGGGGGCAAAGCCAGGTCAGGGCATGATGTCCAGGTTGGAGATTAGGTTCAAAAAAGCCAGGTCAGGCATGATGTCCAAGTTAGATTAGGTTCAAGGAGCAAAGCCAGGTCAGGGCATGATGTCCAAGGTTAGATTAGGTTCAAAAAGGGCAAAGCCAAAAGGCTGGGTGGGTTCAAGCCAGGTCAGGGCATGATGTCCAAGGTTAGATTAGGTTCAAGGGGGGCAAAGCCAGGTCAGGGCACGATGTAACTCGTGCTCACATCTGTTGCAAATTTACTATTACCGACATATTTACCGTTTTTTGTGTATGTTTACCATTCCTTCCAGTGGGGCTGGTACTGAACATGGTGCTCATATTAACGTAATACTTTACAGCGACAGAAGTGAGTGTCACAAAAGTTCAAAGCACACATTAAACAGGAAAATGATATTTTGTCCCAAAAGTGATAATGGGTTAAAATAAATTTTACCAGCCAAGCTTAAGTATCATTACTTTGGTAGCCTAGTTCTCTGTGTTAGCCTTATGAATGAAAGTGTTTCTGTTCTTCGTGATGCTTTGTATTTCATGTGTCCCAAGAAATATACAGTAACGCTGGCATTATGAATGCCAAAATATATGGTTCGTGTATTTGTAACGAAATAATGAAATAAACATTTTTATGACAGCTTAATGTTTTGTTTTACAAATTCAGGACCATTATTAATTGTCATCATAATACTCATTTTTGTGTTTCCCCAAACCTATGTACTCGTATATATAACAATTTTGAGAGACCTCAGTGGGCAAGGACGACTTTCCTTGGGCAAAGGCCAGGAGGACAAAAACCAAGTAAATTGTTCTTGTTGGAGTGGTCTAAAGATCATAAACCACAAGGTAAGCGGTTGAGAAAACCCATGGACATGCCTATACATAATCAGTATCAGTCACAAAATACATTGCAAAATAAGTGGGGTGTCACAAGCCCAGTTACATGGATGCATCATAACCTTACCTCCCCTAATATAACTGAGGGTGATGGTTCCTCTCATGACTGGGTTGGTTTGCCCCTTCCCCCACCCTGGACAAAAGTCCCCCCCCCTCCCCTGCTCCTAACAAGATCTATGGCTCCATAAATCAGGAAAGTCAAATACAGAAATTCATCCCACTCTAACCTATCATGCTAAGTTGCAACTAGCAAGGGCCACCGCATGTCTCCCCCTTTTGTCATTATATACATTCCTCACTTTAAAATTGGGAGGTGCACGGGTAGAAGGCACACATTTCATTTTGCACCAATCAGTAATTGACCTTCTTAATTACTTTGTTTTGTGGAAGAGGCATTGTCAGTGGAATGGATTACTTCCAGGTGAATAAAGAGTCCTTTTACTTTATGAGGCATATGAGAGACATCACTTCCTATGATCTCTATCTATACATCTTACAAACAAGGGAGCCATTGTTAATCTGATTAGATGCATGAAAAGTGACCAGTGTGAAAACATCATTTTAATTAAGCATAAGAATTCATGAAATTTAAAGTGGCTGAAAGCAGTAGGTAATTATTTCTAACGGAAAAACAAAAAACTTGGACATATGCTCAAGAATAGTACATTTGATTGTCACTCCCAAGCAGTGTCCAAGAACTTAGGGAACTCCTGGAAAACAAGAAGGATGATGGCAGGGTGGGAGTCATAGGCAAAAACATGAAAATGAGAACAGGGTTTTAAGAGTAGAACGCGAACACAGTTAGATAGGGGAGGAATCTATATACTGATGAGTGCCCTAGGGGTACATAGATTGATGACCAGATGTAAATTAAGGAAGAAGGTTACCAATGGACCTTGTCTTTTGTTTATGATCCAAAAAGAAGAGAGTTTGATTTAAAGTGTCATGGAAAGTGAAGGGATTAAATTTCAGATATTGAAGTGACCTTAACAATAGGAGGGTAGTTTGAAGGATTTGAACTGTTCTCTTTTCATGAGAGGACTGAACCACTATATGTTTGATTGAGAGTAAGTTCAAGGGTGAACATTTTCTCAAAGGTGACATAACATGGTTTCATGAGGAAATTACCCTGAGATATGATTTGGGCTTGATAGCTTGGTGGAGATAAAAAAAGAAGCAATTATATTAGCATGTTGACAGAGAGTTTAGAGAGAGTATAGGATTATAGAGGGCCCAGAATTGAATTGACCATAACTTGGAGTATGTTTAAGATAATTCATATAGCAGTTGTAAAAGAGAACAAGTTAGTTTATTATTTTTTTCTTTTTGAGCCAGGTTGCAAGAGTTAGACGTGCACAAATACATCCAGCTACCAAGCAGCACTGAAGAATTCTGCCTACAGTATAAGGCTTATACTATGGTATGTTGTAGATCCATTTTATAATTTTAGGAAGAGATGTATGCTGCAGTTACTTACTTTGGACTATAGGGTCATGTTAAAAAATACTGTAGTTTCATTTGAAAGTCATTAATATTGATATAATAAGACTGATTAATTGGCTATAACTGGAAGACTTTGGAAAAGATTGAGAGTATATACATTATTTCTTAATGATAAACACAGGTCTAATAATGAGAATGTTGGTGATATGATAGTTAGAGATATTGCTCTGTGTACAGTATTTGTAAATGAATGGATGAAATCCTAAGCTAAAGTGAAATGCTTTTGTCATAGGTATTGTGTTTAAGTTAACAGAACGTTACAGTCAAATGGAAAGGTTATAATTGTGAATTAAGTTTTAAAATGTGTGCATGATATGACATGGTAGCTGTGTAAACATTGTTGTATTTTTGGATGTATTAGTATTGGACATTTATAGGCACTACACTTCTAATTAAATGAAAAAATGTTAAGTTTACATATGATGTATATGTAAAATTATGTAATTTTATGTAAGTGGCTTACCAAGTAATTACATAGCCTATAGTTTCCTTGCATGGCAGCTGAAATAAGAAAATTTGTAGGTAACGCCTGAAAGTGTAGTGCAGGTGACTGGTCCCGCCCACTAACGGGAATACCAGGAGCTATGGCAGATTGGTCCCGCCCACTAACAGGAATACCAGGAACTACGGCAGACAACCTCATTCTGTTTCTGCCGGCGCCAGAGTCAATACCGAGTGTCGACGTCAGCTTTGTTCTTAAATTTGCCAGTCGGAGACCAGATTTCGGTGATGTATTATCGCTGATTTCGAGTAACCTTCAAGCCTACAGCTTTCTGGATCAGTATTTTATTGTTTGTTTTCAAGATCTGATTCAGATTTATCATATTTCGCTACAGTAGTGAATTTGCAATCAAATTGGTTAACTACAAGTAGGGTAGTTTACTGCGCTACCACATTTACTGGTTAATGTAATAAAACTTATACATTGCATTCATTGCTGAACCAATGTTTATGGTAATGAAATGCTTATCTGCAAGTCTCAATTAATGTTTGTTAGGATTTGAGACATGTCTGTATGATGATACTTTGTGTACTTCAACTATTGTCGGCAAAGGTTAACTTTCCTTTTCTGAATAGAGTAATAATGTAAATATTGTGTTCACTACCGGCCCGACATTTTTGGTAGTTTGTACATATCTGATGATCTGAAAGTCTCAAATTATGTGTGATAGGATTTTAGATATGTCTGTATGATGGTACTCAGAGTACTTTGAACTATGTTGGTAAAGGTTGACTTTCCTATTCCGAGTAGCGTAAAAAACTTAAATATTGTGTTCGCTACCTTGTTTACTGATTAGCATAATAAAATGTAAATATTGCGTTCTCTGCTAAACCAGTTTTTTCTGTATTGAAACGCTTATCGACAAGTTTCAAATAATGTTTGATAGTAATTGAGATTTGTATGATGGTACTAAGTACTGGTCAGTAAAGGTTAACTTTCTTTTTCTGATTAGTGTAATAAGACGTAAAGATTGTGTTCTCTACAGAACAGAAAGGGCTTTAGTACATAGTTTTACCCAGCCTACCTTACAGTCTCCATCACAGAGTCAGCTTTTGGGATGTCAATTTCAGCCTTGGAACATTAAGTGGATGAGTCTACAGGGACTCTGTCTTCCACTGAGTCATTTTTTCAAGTTTGTCAGATTTCATAGGAGGGTTTCTCATTTCTTCCTTTGGACCAGCACTTCCTATCAGTGCCCATTCCCAAATGCCTGGAATCAACTTCTTAGCTTCAGGCATCATCTTCCTGACACTGATTTCCTTTCTCCCATCTTCTGTTCTAGAATGCCCGGCACACTCTAGAGACTGTTGCATCGGTCTGCAGGATTTTGTCATATCTGGTTTTGGACAGGCCTCTGTTTTCCTGTGACCAGGCTTTTGTTCTCATACGGGTTTTTTTTCAAGCCTCATAAACATGCCAGATGTAAGTTCCGCCACATACATTTTTGCTTACGCACATGGTCTGCACAAGGTATCAAGTTCACACAAACTGTTTTCAAGTCCAGTAAGAAGCCATTTCTGCATGGATGTTCTCATGTCTGCATGACTGTCAAGGATCAACAGGGTAGGCTACTAGTTCGCTCAGTTGTCCGGGAGCCTGCACAATGATTTGCAAGTTCGCTCCGTTGCTTGCGAGTCCGCAGAATTGTCAGCGAGTCTGCATGGCCAGCAATTCCCTTTTTTCTCTTCGATTAAGGTAAGGTTTTCTAGACGGAGACGAATGAGGCAGCCAGACTTCTTTGTCTTTTTCCTTAGTCCCGGGCTTCAGTCGGACCTGCAGTAGTGGCTCTGCGAACTTAAGCTTTCGGAAGAAGTCCCTCATCATGAACCTAGTCCTAAACTGCTTCTCTCTCCTTGTTCTAGTAGAAGGAGCCTGCTCAGGGATCCGGGAAACTTACTCGGCATGTCCCTTGGGGAACAGAGCCTTCACACATATGCTAGAGAACTGAAAGCCAGTCGCTTAAGGCTTCAGTTCTTCTCGGTTCTCACTCACTCCTAGACTGTGGTTTTCCTTTAGACTAGACCACAGTCCTTACATTTTTTCCTGGCACTCGCCACCACGCAACGAAGTTTTACTGCAGACAGTAAATCAAGTTTTCTCTAACTCAAGTGGAATTTCTGGTGGATGAGCTGAGCCGTCAGAAACTCACTCTTACTCCCAAATGGACCTTGAATTCCCTGATCTGTTGGGTTTTGTGCTTCTATGGGGCAGGCTGACCATGTCTGTCTGCCACCTTCAAGGAACCTTCTAGCATGGGCAATAGACACCATACTGCAAGATTGTTCCAACCTGAACCTCCACGTTCTTAGTCCGTTCAACATGGTCACTGAAGGGCTGAACTCTTTTCAGGCTTGTCAGAATGTTGTGATGTTCCTCGTAACCCCACTCTGATTGGTGGACTCTCCAAGAATCCTTCTACTATTCATTTCTACTCAAATAACCTCTCTTCAAGAGACACCACCAAGGTGGTATGCTATTATGCGGACAGGCTTTGGGCTGCCCGGGTTCTGGTCAGGAAGGAGGGTTTTTTTTAAGAGGTACTAGAGTACCACCTAAGTGAACAATGTTCCTAATCAGGTGTCTCAGACTTAAAGTTTCTTCTGAGACACTTATGACTCGTGGGAGCATTGCCTTTTTCATCGGCGAGGATATAGAATCTCTCATGTTCCTCCTTTTTAAGAGTACAGGCAGTCCTCGGTTATCGGCAGGGTTCCGTTCCCGACAGCGTGACGATAACCAAAAATTGCCGACAACCGAAAATTGATAATAGCGCCAATTCTTGGTTATCGGCGCCGATAACCGGAGATCGGTGCCGATAAACGGGAATCGGTGTCAAAAATCCGGTTGTTATCGTCGCTAGACAAGCGCCGTAAAACCGGATCGCCCATAACCGAGGCTGCCAATAACCAGGGACTGCCTGTATCGAGCTACGTCTGTCTCAGTAAAGCAGTTTGCTAGTTTACCCTGGAATTTATTAACTGAAAATGAGTATCATTCCATGATCTGGAACCACTCTTTCCCAAGAATTTAATGGAACAGAAGATGGTCTTAACAGCCGGGGACTGCTCAGGGCTCCCAGAAACGCCCACCAGACTGAACCTTTCCCTCTTCTGACTTCCAGTTCGCCAGCACTGCCGAGCTCCTAGGAGTGCCCACCAGCTCTTGACTGAATAGTTATCTGGTGACCAGCTCAGCTGGCGCCATCTACAGCCTGGTGCCAGCTACCAATCGTCTTGACGCCAAATCTCCCCACACCCTTGGCTCTGGGGAGGAGTAGAAAGCTCTCTGTTCTGTTGGAGTTTTTGGGTATTAGTTGAGCAGGATTGGAAACACGGGGCTTTTATCACATTTAGTGTTCTGACAAGGACACTTTTTCGTCGTCAATCTGAGAAGGCATTGTTCTTCATCATGTAAGGTCTTGAGCTTTGAGGCCATTCTTAGTTTCAGAAGAGCATTGTGCCTGGTTTTTAATGAAGGCTAAAGACTCCAGAACAACTTCTTCCTCTTTAATCTTCGTGCATGTATGCACCTTAAATCCGTCCTACAATCGACCTACTGGAAGGAAGCAGAAGGTTTTCACCTATACTTTCTCTTTACCTTGTAGTAAGGTAATGAGTGTTGTGAGAACCAGGGATTACAGTGCACCTGGAGCACCCACCACTTTCACTGGGTGGGTCGTGGTCTTTTTTCCAGTGCGGGTGACAATGTTATCTGGTTGTTTTTTATTGTGGTACTGTGCCCAGGGCAAGGGCACTTTTGAAGTTTTGCAGACACTTTTGAAGAGTTGCTAAACTTCAGTTAGTTCCTTCACTGCAAAACTTTCAATTATGCTTTGCTAGTCATTGGAGAACCTCCCTTGCTGCAAAGTTCTCACTAAAGTTGGGGCAACCCTTGGCTATACTGCCACACCCACTACAGGTTAAGATGAGCACCGACCAGAGGCAACTTTCTATTGCAGGCTCTCTTAACTAATAAGGAACTAAAAGCATTGTATTCTATGCTAGCATTTTTTTCTGTTTCAAATTCATTACATGACTTAATGTGTTGGAGTAGAATATGTCCATTTATCCCTCCTTTCAATGTTGAGTCAGCTATGTAATTACTTGGTAAGTCACTTATATAAAAAAGACACTTTACAAAATAAAGTTTTATATATACATACCAAGTAATTAGGCCAAATAAAGTTTTATATATACTTACCAAGTAATTAGGCTTACATGATTGTAGCCTTCCCTCCTCCCCTCCGATGGACGTATGGCATCAACAGAATGTGGTTGTCTGCTGGTAGTTCCTGGATTCCTGTTAGTGGGTGGGACCAGTCACCTGCACTATACTTTGAGGCGTTACCCGTGAATTTTTTAATTTAAGCTGTTGTGCAAGGAAACTATAGGCTATGTAATTACTCTACTTGGTAAGTATATATAAAACTTTATTTTATCATAAAAATGTCATTTTACAGGTTGGACGTAGATAAACAGTACAATACTTCTCATGTGTTGGGGCTCCAGTTTGTTTCCGATGAAAATTTTGTACAGTAAACAGATAAATACATTCTTAATAATAATTAAGACTTTTGAAGCATAGTAAATCATTTGGTGTAATGGTTAATTTCAGGAAAACCTGATTCTGAATGAGCACAATATATAGCTTTATAATTTTGATTGCAGCAGCTGTATAATATCTGTATAGCACTGTAATATAAAAATATGGAGTATAATTTTATGGCAGAAGGTGAAGAGGCCCCTGCAAAAGATACCTCCACAACCACCAGCCTTAGTTGCGATGTGTGTGGAAAGTTTTTCACTCGAAATGATCACTTAAACCGCCACAAATTGCTTCACACTGGAAGGCGACCCTTTAAGTGTGAAGAATGTGGTCGTGATTTCTCACGCAATGAACACCTATACCGCCACATGATGATTCATACAGGAGACAAGCCTTATGAGTGTAATCAGTGTGAGAAAAAGTTTACCAGAAATGAACACCTGAATAGGCATTTACTGACCCACACGGGGGATAAGCCATTCTATTGCCAGTACTGTGGAAAAGGCTTTTTCCGAAATGAAAAGCTGATGACTCACATGAAGATTCATGAAAAATAATCCAGTACAAAGCACTTTGTGAAATATTTTTCTTTGTTTCATTTAGCTCTTAGCTTGTATGATGCTTGAAGATTTAAAAGTACTGTAAGACTCAAGCCTCCTACTTGATTTTTTACCATTGTATTTTTATGCAAAGTGTGTGTGTTTAGGATGACATAAAAACCACTAAAGATATGAATTTGTGGCTCAATGTCAGAGATTATTTAGAAAGTTATTGATAGTGTTTAGTATTTTAACTAATTATGGCTATTCTGTAGAGCTAAATTGGATTTCTGTTAGTTAAGGAAGTAGGCTTTTATATTTTTATGAATGAAGTACCCTTATATAACATAACATAAAATACTCTGTCCATTAGTATCCATAAGTACTGTACAGTTTTACAGTGGTTTAATACGTGTGTACTGTATAATGTTTCCTTGTTTTTTGCACTAGCCTGTAAAGGGGAACAGTGGACTGCCGAACTAGAGAGGCTATGATTGTTTTAAGTAAGTTTTCAGTACTTTTTCACTTTTTTATGTAAATGTCTTTGATTCTGTAAATATACAGGTATAAGGTTCCTTGGGAACATCACACACTTCATGGTGACAAGTAATGAGAGAAAAGTGTGTTCCTTGTATGATAGTTATAATGGTTCTCAGATTGTATATGTTAAATTTAATATAATTTCCAAAATCTCTTATTCATTTATTCAAGAGAACAGAGATTTGTAGTTTTTGAAGTCCTTGTTGCTTTTGTGTATGCATTTGTTGAAGTTTTGTCAGACAAGAACTTACCAGTGTTAAGCAAGATCTTCTAGATGGAAAGTTGTTGGTATAGGGCATTGTCTTGTTTATTTGACCAATAAATTTTGAGATTTATGAAGTCATGCAGTGCTGCTCTAGTTATCCTAAGAAGCATTCTTGACAGATACTATTTTTTGCATAGGAACAGCTTTGATTTCTTGAGGAGTTTGCAGTGCTTTTGTTTGCCAGTTTTGTATATCAGGTAAGGAGAGCTGAAGGGTTCAGTGTGAAGGTTGCAGGAGTGTCAGATTAAAAGATAGTCAGGTAGCTTTTTTAGTATTGAAATGCAGTATTGCAAGTTTCATTTGCTATTTGTACTCTGTTGTTGGTTGAATAAGAACTACTACTGTATATGTACCTTGGAGACCTATTGATGGTAGAATATGCTACACAAACTAACTAAAATTGGGGAATAGCAGCAATTGTTTATATTATTAATTTTGTAAATGCAAAAAATCTTGAATGAAATGACAGTTTAGTCATATATGGGTTGTAACTTGTCATGATTTTTTAAAAATCAGATTAATAAAGCTGTTTTTCTGTTATATTTGGGAAAATTCTTCCTTTTGTCTCCCATCTTAACGAGATTTACAAAAAAGAAGGGTTAAATGGTGTCTGCTTTTACCTCCCCAGGTTTGCCACAGATCCTTCGCTGTGCTGTTTTAAAGGTACCATTTGGTACAGTATGGCCACTTTTAATTAGCTAAAGTAGGTAGTCTCTTCTCGTTTTAGGCAGCCTCATAATACTTGCCAGGTCATTGCTTCCTATGTTTGTGGAATGAGCAGTCCTCTTGTAGCTCAGTTTAGTGGCTGTCTCTTGTACTTCACTGCCAAGCTTTGTTGTCTTTGAATGCTGTTATTTTCAATCTTTCAGGATGTGAGTATGACTTTTAGGTTTTCCTTGCTGCCTTTAGCCTTTTAAATATTTTTATTGTATACATATGATAAGATGTATATCTGTAGGAAGATACAGTAATAAAATGATCCCCCACAAAATACTCTATACTATAAGATCCTAGAAGTAAATTCATTGAGTTTTTTGATTCATAGTAGCTGACTGGTTACTGCAGCTTTAATAATGAATTCCCATTTTGATGGTATTCTTTGTTCATCCTCCTCCTGGTATTCTAGACTGTGGTGTTGAGATTTTGAAAATGTATTGGGAAATGAGCATTATATTACTTGAATCCATAGAAAACCCATCAGAATTAGGATGTGGAGTTTTGTATTTTTGAGAGGGTGACAGGTTATTGCATGTGCAATATACTGATTTTTAGGTTTGACAGACTTAATTTTTCATTGTGTAATCAACATATAGATCTATAAATATTTGTTTACATTTTGGAGAAGAACTATTGGCATGGCTGATTTTGGTTAGAGTATTTGCTGGAAAAAGCTTACCTTTAAGAGAGCATTGCTGCAGTGTGTGTTTTCTTGTTCAAAATTAGTCATAATTTGCTACATGTTTCATATACGAGTATAAGGAGCTATTATAAAATGCATTTGCATTTTTGTTTTTAAAATTATATTTTTTTATTATTAGCAGATACATTTAAAATTACTATTATTTTTTTTGAATTGTTGAAGTAAACATTTTACTTTTTGACATTTCTGTATACCACTGTAGCATACTAAAGTTTATTATGAAAATTTTATGTAATATGACAAATTTTTAAGTAATTTCTATTTTCCCTGACATACAAACCTAATGCATTAATCAATTCTTAAAACTACTGTTTTGGTAATTGGAGTTAACATGAGATCATTTTTATTTTATGGTATAGAACTGTTACAAATGTTCAGACACATTTACTTCACACAGAATATTAACAGATTAGTATTTCTAAATCACCAAGAGTATTATTGGTATTTGCAGACATAATTTGGCAAAAGGCCTTGCAGGCTAGAACCTATCACTGTTAAATCTGCATAAAAGTGTGGAATGGTTTTGTTGTTTGGTGTGTGCATGTGTTGCCTTTCATCAGTCAGTATTCCATTAATCAAAATTTCATCTCATGAAACTCAGAAACTAGTTTCTTCGTGTTTCCTTTGGTAAATGCTTAAGACAAATGATGGTTTTGCCATTTGTAAAGAAACATTTTCAGTAGGGAGTTTTATAAGCCATACGCCACATCTTGAGAATTTTTTGCTATCTTAAAATAGGTGGGAATGCAGTTATTTTGCATCTTTCAAGTCAGAATATTTGGAAGAAGGTGTAAAAGTTCTCTTGTTAACTTTCAAATAATGTATCGTATAGATTTATTTTGTCATTAACTTTCAAATAATGTATCGTATAGATTTATTTTGTCATTCTACCTGCAAGCTTTTGGGGTTCAGTATTCATTTACACCTATGCAAAATAAAGCCTGAGTGAATACATGAAACTTATATATCTAATCCATCTCTAGAAGCTATCAGATGATGAAAGACCAGGTTTATTTTGGTTCTAGACTAAAAGAAATGACAATATCAAATCTCATTATTATGGTGAACACTGTGAATTACTGCATGATGTATGTAAATGGCATATTTTATTTAAAATATATTTGTAAAAATCATGCATGTTGATCATCCAGAGTATAAATGGTAGAGATGGAATAATTTGAAATACTGTACTGTATCACTTATCGCTTTTTGAATCATTTTGAAATACCACCTATCACTGTCCTTTTTCAAAGATAAAAATTATTACATGTTGTGCATATAATAAGGCATATTGAGTCTTTGCAGATGTTACTTATGCATGCTTCAGAGTACAGAGATCAAGAGATGCTTATATGTAATAAATGCAAACATCCAAAGAAGAAAATTGTTATTATCTATGTGAGGCTGTAGGTGACATTAACTCACTCAGTTTGAAAGATTAATAGACTGACAAACTAATGAGAGAAAACGTTTGTGGTAGACTAGGAAAATTTATGATATTGACAGTGTGGTGAAGTTATCAATAGACACAGTTACAATATTTTTTTCACACATTTGTCTTATTAACTGATAGCTTATTTTCTATTTTGCACTGAATTACTGTTTTGTTTAAAAACTAAAAACACTTGTGTACAGAAACTTCAAAACTGAGGTTCCAGAGTGGTATTCAGCTAATGTGGGTAATTGTTATGAAGGATCAGTGACGACTGATTCATGTTCATTCAGGCAAGGCTGTGTTTTGGTTTTCCTTAAAAAATTTTAGACACCCATTTTGTATCGAAAGAGGCAATTTTTATTGTAAATAATTGTGACAGATGTCTTTCTTTGACTACTAAAATGAACACAGCCGTTTTAGAAAGTTGAGTGCTTGTCAGTACAAACCATTGCTTTACGTGGTCTTTTTGTTACACATTTAGTAAAAAGACTTGCTGTCCCAAGGAGTGAGAGAGATCTCCTCAAGTCTAGGAAGAGTTTCATGTCTGTCACCCCTCCTGTTCAATTGAAGCTTGTTTCTTTAATTAATTCATTTTTGCACAGTTGTAGAGGAAGGAGGGGGATATCTTCATGAGGTAACAGTTTTTGTGGCAAATATACAACTTTTTATGCCTAGCTGTTTAGGACATTTGTTGGTCATGTCCATCTTCCTGCGTCCTTTTGTCTATCCATCCCATTTTGCACATACATATGTACTGTAGCTGCTTTCTCAAGGTCATTGCTGTATTATTAGGTAACCTAACAAGACACTGACCTAATTTCCAGGGAAACTGTTGAATAGATAACATGAAATGTTCATCTTGGTGAGAGCATTTCAGCTGTGCCAAAATTTTGATGACCTTGACCTCATATTTCATGATTTTGTAGTTAGCTCATTATCTTGAACAGTGTGAAGGATGCCTTCATGTTACTTATACAAAGATGCTGCTGGGTACAAACAAATCATCTCTGCCAAAATATGATGACTTTGGCCCTTTGTATGGGATTGACTTGTCATTTCTTATCTTGTGCTTAGCCCGTTATCTTTTATATTGTGAAGAATACTGTTGTATAGTACAGTAGTTGCATACAAATACAACTTGGTGATTTAATTACAATGATGCTAAAATCTGATTACTTAGACCTCAGTTTTTTTTTATTGTGTATTGAGCACATTTTCTTGAACACCATAAAGAATGCTTTTACACAACTGCTTACACAGGCATGTCTATGTGTGAGCATTTCAGCCAAGCAGAAATTTGATGACTGAATTGTTGCAGTACAGTACCTAGATCTTACAATTCTTGATTTTGCCTCAGGGTTTTTTTGGATGATTTCATATAACTGCATAAACAGATATAGCTTTGCAAGAACAATTTAAGTGTGCCAACATAAATTGACCTTGACCTCATATTTCTTGATTTTTTTTATTAACATGTTTTTGAACACTGCACAGCAGCTTGTTGGCACAAATTTAGTAACCATGCCAAAGTGTTATGATGTGGATCTTATGTTTGACCTTGACCTCATATTTTGTGATACTGCATTTTGTATGTTCTGTATATGAATTGTTTTCTGTCAGTAATTAAGCCATTCTTAATTGTCTCTCTGTCAACTAAGTTTGTATTTAGTTCTCTTCTAAAGAAATTGGAACCCACAGTGGGACATTGATGCCCTGTGAACATATTACATATTTTTAGTTTAAAAATTGTTTACTTACGTAGCCCAGTATCTATCCAGCAGGGTAGTGGTTCTTTCATAGTAGGGATTGCATCAAGTAGGTTAGAAGGCACTATATATAAATCTGTCATGTCAACACAGTCGAGGATATACTAGAATCATCTTAGTTTGGGCCATGCGTTGGAGCCTGCTAGTTTGGTAGGTCTGACCTGGAGGCTAGTGGACTGGCTATAAAAGGAATGGTAGTTTGTTCTCTTTTGGGAAGTTAATTGATGGTATATGGTAATGGTCTGTTTGGGATAAAGCGAATTAAAAGGAAAATGAAGAGGCAAGAAGTAGGAAAGAACTATGCCAGATAGCTGAGATAACTTTTTGAGATAGTTTTGTTGGAAGTCAAAGGAGCAGCAAAAAGGGGACTACCATCTGCACATTAACTTTAGTTGGTTTGGTCTTCCTCTGGAACAGAATAAAAGTCGCCTTTTTTATACCATCTCAGTGCCATAATGCTAAAGTTTTCATGATGACAAGATTATTAGGAATTGAAGAAGTAACTGTTAAATAATGGCAGTAGGGTTTATCAGAACTTACAGGGAAGTGTAATTTTTCAGAACTCGAGTGATTAATCTTTTCCTGTTTACCTCATCTGAAATTATTAGCATGCACTGACAATCTATGTGGTTTATTAGTATGATTGATTGACACAAAGGCTAAAATGAAAGCCGCTGTTTACTAAGCGTCAGTATGAGACCTTCTCAAGGGACTCATAATGAATTCATTGGTCTGATTAATTAATACATTTTGGTGTTATTTCATGGGATAAGAGAAATTCTTGCAAATGTAATGCAGAGTGGTTAGTTTACAAAAATTTTTTAATTGGAAATCAACAAATAATCTTGTGTATACATGAAGTGAATATCTTTACATCTGGATTAAACCTGTAAGGTCATAAAAGAAACTGAAATTTAAGTACTTGCATAATACCAAAACAATTAACTGGGCAGTCAGCATATTTTGCATACTAGTATCTTTTATCCACCCCAACCCATCAGTGACCTGAATGGTAGCATTTTGTTTGAATTATCACTTGTGAGTAAATATGATAAAAACTAACACTCACCCATGATGTAAAAAATTTTTGACGGGACCCTAGATCAAAAAAGGATTTGAGAATGAAAGGCTAGGGTTCTCATGTGTGACTTGGTAGTACGCCTACTCTTGCTCTCCACTTGAGAGACGGGTTAAATTTTGATGTGAAGTAGTTTATTTTTATGTGTTCATTGTTGAGTGCTTCCGAAGCTGGTGAAAAAATTTGAAAATACTTTTTGTAATGGCAGAGAATTGAAAGTTTACTGTAAGCAATGTTAGTTATGAAAATACATCAAGGCCATAAAATGGAATGCTGAATGTTAGTGTGAGTGGTGATGGAATAATGGGAGTATTTTATGCGTACAGGTACTATGTTTAGGAGAAAGTACAGATTATTGTAGAATAAAAGAGGAGGTTAACCAAAATAGGCTATGGATAGAGTTTACCATTGGCTTTCCTAAGAAGGTGAAAAATTAAAGGCAGGAGTTAGAATGCACGAGAAACTTTTTTTATTATAATTACAATGTGAATGAATGATAAAGAAGAAAATGTGATTGGGATGAGCTGTGTGCATTATATTGGGAATAAATAGGGTTCAAGGTGATCAGATTAGTAAAGTTGTGACTTTTGATTCAGCAATGAAAGAATTAATATGGTTGTGACAATTTTTTGTATGGTGTAACATCAAGAAGTATACTCGTACATATGACAACATTAAAGACAGTACTGCAGTATTTAGTTGAAAATAAAATGCAGTTAAGTAGTAAGTCCTACTTATGAAAAAAAGACTGTTTTCTAAATACTCTTTAGTAAGATAATATTTGGGGGTTTAAAAGTTTTTCAAAATGATTTTGATGCCCTAAATACAAGTTTTAAAGAGTTTTATCAAATGGGTAATCAGTTATTTCTCTACAATGCTTTTTTCTTTTAATAGCCTAAGATTAATGACTTTCTCTAAATTGTAAAGAAATAAAAAACAAAATATAATACTGCTGTTATGAAGGCAAAGCTGTATTGACAATTTTCTATTACATAATTAAAAAGTATATAGACAGCTTCTGGTCTTTCGACTTGGACAAAAAATATCAAGACTGCAAAGACATGAAATAGAGTATAACAGTAGTTATGTTCACAATTAGCAGAAAATGGTTGATGTAATTACCAATACTGTATAAATAAACATTTACACAGGACTTTCCATTTAGTAACTATAGTAAAATTAGGCATTGGATTTAGTGAAGTATATATTTTGGAAATAATATTTTATTTGCTTTGGAATAATAACATAAAATAATTTGCCTTTATCAGACTTTCAAGCATTGAAATACTGTATACGCATCTTTCCAGTAATCATAATGACGAAGTGCTCTTGTTAGGCAACACATGCTCACCCATTTTTTTTTCTAATATTTTGTCTTCCTCTTTGTTTAATGCAGGTTTAGCACAACCAAGTCTGTGTAAACTTCATCAGCGCCCGACAGTTCTACCTACTAAATAAGTGGTAAATGTACAACTTGTGATTTGGAAATACTAAAGCATATTAAAGTATATCTGGAGATTTACTCTCTCTTGGTCTTTAGTAAAGGCAGTCATGTAAGAATTTGCTAGCACCAGAAATACATAATGGTAACTAAACTGAAAACGATAATTCAACTCTCTAGTGAGTTATTGTAAAGATTGGAAAAGAATATATGCCAGGGATTCTGTGTAATCTTTGTAATGATAAAATTTACTATGTTAATGGCTGTTTCAGTGCTGTACAACTTTTCTTGTCAGTAAAGTATATTCAGTAGGGTTAATTAATATTACGGCAAGTTGTCTAACAGGAAAATAAATGGGAAAATTTTTATAAAGGTATTAATAATATTGTGAATAAAGGGAAATCTGCTCTGTTCATCAGTACAGTACTTGAAAACTTTGCTTCAGTATGGTATTTGTCATTACAATGAAGTTTTAAAAGTTAGGATTTAGAGCATGGTAAAATAACTAATAGTTGGCTTTGAACTGAACATAAACACACCGGTAATATGAATTCTGTTTCATATTTTTAGGCATAGTGTGATATTACATAAATTTATGAAAGTTTTTGGCTAGGTGACAATGGAAATATACAAGACATACTTTATCTGGAAGTGTACTCCATAAAATATTTTACAGTAATCAGTATTTAGCAAACTTAACCATCTTGGAAAAACAAAAGAAAAATGGAGGCTCCTACTACCATTGAGGAAAATGCCATGGAAGTGAAGACTGAAGATAAAGAAACACAGATGAGAATGCAACCAAAATCAAATCCTGTGAGATGTGAAGTATGTAGTAAACTTTTTGCCCAGAGTCATCACTTGAAACGTCACATGGTTGTACACTCTCGCAGCAGGCCTTACACTTGCACTGAATGTGGCCAGAACTTTAAGCGCAACGAACACCTAGGTCGCCACATGATGATCCATGTCGGAGATAGACCTTACGGGTGTTATGTCTGTCAGAAAGAGTTTTCAAGGAGAGAACACTTGAGCCGTCATATGTTCACCCACACTGATGAGAAACCCTTTTATTGTGAGGAGTGTGGAAAGGGATTCATTCGCAAGGAGAAGCTTCACAACCACATGAGGTCACATGCAACTAGTCAGTTGCAGAAGACCATTTTGACAGCTCATGCAGCGGCTCATGTAGCAGCTCATGTGACGTCTCATGATGGCAGTCAAATACAGAAGTGAATCCAGGTGAACCGATAGCAGTGGAAGTGAAAAACTATTCTTGAAAGTTATGTCTTCATGCAGTGATCATTTATATACACAAACTAGGATAGGTTTCATAAGACAATGATACAAGGAAAAAAAGGAACTGGACAATAAAGTTCCCACAAAAGGAGGGGAAAAACAGGTTGTCCATTTTGATTCCGGTTAGACATTTCTTATTTTGAAATATTAACAGGAAATTCCCCCAAGTTACAGAAGTGAATTAAGGCTATGTATGAAGAATATAGTACAATACATTAAATTGTAAATGAAGTTAAATACATAAGTATTAAAGTTATTTCTCACCTGCTTTTTAAATCTATATATAAATTTAGGAAAAACTATCCAGTTCAATAAGGTTAAAACTACAAACCACGTGTGACTACGAGTCTTGACATTTGTTGTTTCCTATTCTAGGTAGTTTTGCTTGTAATTCTACCATGTCTAGAGACCCACTTTATACAGTCCTGTACAGAATCTTTTCCTAAAGTGGCAAAAACAAGAATTTTTATTTGTGGGTGGGATAAAAGAAATGAAATTTATATAAAGATTTTCAAACCATTTTTATCCAGTAATTTACCTTTCAGGTAGATGGATTTTGGACAGGAGTTTCATTTGTTGTATTGTAAATTCTTCTAGTTAACCCAGTGAGAATTTATGTTGAACTGTGTTCTTTGGCAACTATATAG
Organism: Macrobrachium rosenbergii; assembly: GCF_040412425.1. Lineage (NCBI taxonomy): Eukaryota > Metazoa > Arthropoda > Malacostraca > Decapoda > Palaemonidae > Macrobrachium > Macrobrachium rosenbergii. The sequence goes on from NC_089752.1 coordinate 2,979,580, forward strand.
CTATGGATACTAATAATGATGTATATAATGGTGATATGAGAATATATATTGTTGTATAATTCAGGGGGATAACTAGGTACTCTATTGTTTGCTACTTATTTGTTTATCAGCTTACAACACTGAACCATGGCAGATCAAGTGATCTTTGTTTGCAAGTTTTAGCTATAAAGTAACAATAAACTGAAGTGTTTGGAAATTTTAAGTCAAAGCTGATAAAAGATAAAAATTGTCCCATAGTTTAATTTCAGGTCACCACAAAAAGCTGCTGCTCTTTTCGAGATAGCAGGGTATTGTATGGATATTTTTAATAAATCTCTTATCACTGTGTCTCCTGAAGATATTTTGTAAATATGTTTACTGATAATTATGTTATAATTTTGCCTTGTTTTCTTACTCAGTATTTACCGAATAATTGTATATTTAACATTTCATTCAAGAATGTTTGTAGGCTTTGTTGCACAATTTTTTTTTTATCATATAAATTTATAGTGAGGTAAGAGCCACAATGAAATACAGTCCATGCTATAAAACTTATGTATTAAAATTATATATTTACAAAAACTTGAGAGCTTTCTTCCAACTGCTGTGGACTTGTTCACTAAATTGAGGCATAACAAACAAACAAATGAGGAAACAAAGTAAAGCAGGAAATAAAAAATAACAACAAACATTTCAAAAAGTAAAATAGTCATCAGGTTGTTCGGCCCTTGTCAATTCCAAAATTGTACGAGACCTTCTTGGTGGAAGGAACCTGGAGCCTTCTGCTTAAATAGTCAACAAAGTGATTTTGTTTTAAAGTAGTTTTGAAAGACTGTAAAAGCCTACTGTAGATATATTTCTAAAGTTTTGAATACCCACACACATGTATATTTCTTCACTTAATTATTATAATTGCTTTCTCAATAATACCCAAGTTTCCATGAAAGGTATTATTTAATGTAATAAGGGCACCTGAAATTAAGTGTAGTTCTATAGCTTGGCACCCCTGGGAACATACCATATAATAGAATTTAAAAATGTTAAAGGTATAGATAAATATTTTGATGGAACTAGATGATGATGTATTGAAGGTGCCCTTATTATTAGAGTAAATAACACCTCTCATGGAAACTTGGGTGCTGTCGAGAATAAATTATAAGTGAAGAAGTATGTAAATGTGCTGGTATTCATACTTTTGAAATCTTTCTAGTCTTTTACATATTTTAAAAAATCAAACTACTGTACTGCTTGAGAACAAAATTACCTTGTTGACTTGTGTGGAAGACCCCAGGTTTCTTCCACCTAGGTGATCTCATAGATTTTTATAATTGACAAGTCATAAAATAGTGATTACTAGTTTCATTTTTTAAATGTTTGTTTTTAGTTTTGTTTTCTTGCATTACTTTGTTTCCTAGTTGTCTGTTATACCTCATTTTTGTAGTTAGTTGGATGAAGGCTAAAAGTTTTTTGAGATATATATTTTTAATAAATAGTTATATAATATTTATTTCATTGTGGATCTTACCTTATATATCCGAGAAGTAAGACATAGTACTTTAACATTTCATAATTTTATAGCTCTTAAGTTGTGGCATGTGTAGTTTTTGAATGTCACATGAGTCCTGGTGGGGAAAAAAAACAAACCTAAAAACTTCATTTTAAGTATAATCATGTTTATAATTGCCATTGCAGATGTTCAGTCCTGTTTTTTAAGCCTTCATAGATATATATTCCTTTGCAATTGTTTTAAAAATACATAAATTACACCCCAAGTTGAGTTCCTAGTGGGGTCATGAACTTGACTGGTATGCTAGCATATACACTCAAGTGCAAGATTTTAAAATCCATGCCGTATTTTTTTTTCTGCCAAGTGCAATAGTAAATTTTCAATGAATGAAAGTAAAATGCAGTTTATTACTTGTCTTTCAAAAACATCTAGAAATAGGATGCAAACAGTTCATATTACGAGAATACTAATTGGTGTTTCCTCAGGCACCAACATTGTAGCTATATTTGATTTACTGTTGTATATCATAGAATTATAACCATTATTATAAGAAACATCTGTATTAAATGTTATGAATAAAATATTGTAGTACAGTACAGAATTGTATTAATTTCACAGTGTGCCTGTATTCTCACAGAACCAACCAAAAGGCTGTTAAACTTGCACAGCAAAGATATGCAAAATACGAGGGGCTTCAAAAAGTTCATGGAAAACATCCATATCTGCTAAGTTATGGACGAATTTGGTTTTCATTACAACTGCTTGTTATTTCACTAATAGTCTTTATCCCTGTTGAACAGGAACCGTCATATGCATGTAACAACGCTGTACCAGTAGTCTGAAGTTAGCACTCACTCGAGTAGCATGGATTCCAACAAAATCGAGGCCAGAACAAACATCAAATTCCTGGTGAAGCTAGGCTGGAAGAACAGTCAAATCATCGATGCTTTGCAGCAAGTTTATGGGGATAATGCCCCAAAGAAATCAACCACCTACAAATGGATAACTCGTTTTAGAAGTGGAAGAGACGATGTTGAAGATGATCCTTGAAGTGGCAGGCCATCCATGTCAGTTTGTGAGGAAAACATTGATGTAGTTCGTAACCTGATTGAAGAGGATAGGCGAATTACCACTGAATTAGTTGCCGATACCCTTAATATCTCTGTTGGCTCAGCTTATTACAATTCTAATGGAAAACTTGGGGCTGAGCAAGCTTTCTGCTAGGTGGGTCCCAAAGCTGTTGTGCCCTGATCAGCAGCAAACAAGGGCAGGGCCTTTCAACAGCAATTTTGAACAAGTGGGATGAAGACACTGAAGCATTTCTAGATAGAATCGTTACCGGTGATGAAACGTGGCTCTACCAATATGATCTCGAAGATAAAACTCAATCAAAACAGTGGCTGCCAAGGGGTGGAAGGGGCCCCATCAAAGCAAAATCAGAACGTTCAAGAGGGAAGGTCATGGCCATCGTTTTCCGGGAGGCAAAGGGGATTTTGCTAGTTGACTTCCTTGAAAACAGAAGAACAATCAATGCTGATTATTACAAAGGAGTTTTGAGAAAACTGGCTAAGAAAATTGCTGGAAAACGTCCAGGAAAGCTGCGTCGGCGAGTCCTTTTCCATCACGACAATGCCTCCGCTCATGACCACAAGACGCAAGCTGTGTTACGTGAATTTCGGTGGGAAATCAGCTGTGTTACGTGAATTTCGGTGGGAAATCATTCAGCATCCACCTTATAGTCCTGATTTAGCCCCTAGTGACTTCTTTTTGTTTCCAAAACTGAAAAAATCCTTGAAAGGCATCAAACATTCATCAGTTGAAGATGTGAAAAACGCTGCTTTGACTTGGTTCACATCACAAGGCCCCCAGTTTTATGCAGATGGTCTTAAAGGCTGGTACCAACGATTGCAAACATGTATTGACTTAGATGGATCATATGTTGTAAAATAAACATCATAACTTGAATAGTTTCTTTTATCTTTCCCTTTTCTATGAACTTTTTGAAGCCCCCTCGTATAACACATTTTCAAAATAATTTGTTTATTTACCTAGATATACAGGCCATCACCTTTTATGTATGAGTAAAGCTGGAATGGTCATTAACCCTTAAAGGACCTATTTTTTAACAATGTGTCAAAAAGATTCCAATTATTTTATTTAATTGGAAATATAAATTATATAGACACTACAGTATACAGCGGTATTTTTTTAATCGTCGTAAGCTGGAAAATATAAAAATCATAAGAAAACCTATAATGACACTAAACAGTTTTATACTTCAAATTAATTTCAACATAAAAATTATAATTATTTTATGAACGTAAAATAGTAAATTTCAACATAAAATTATAATCATTTTATGTAAAATAGTAATTTTCAGAAACTCAATTGGAGACCTTTTTGCCTGATTTTAGGTAAGTTTGGTTGTTTTATTTGTCATCTTAGACTGTTTACACGTTATATTATTGATTTATTACGTTGATGTCATGTCTTTTGGTAGCTAATCCCTTGACATTGAGCATAATTTTTTTTCTTTTACGCTGAGTACGCACCATTACTAGCTCTCCAGTGGTGACTTTGAGAATCTGTTCATTTTATTTCTTCTTTTCAACTGTTTTTAGGTTTTAGTAAGTTTGGTTGTTTTATTTGTCATTTTAGACAAAATTACTAAAACTAAGCATACGAGATATCTTGTGATAGACCAAAATAATAGGCAACTTGTTAATGACCATAAAAAGAAGATATAAAACAAACAAACGCACTCTCAAGATTGCCGGTTACTTGATGTACAGCATCACAAAATATTCAAAGGATTAGGTAACAAAAGACACAACAGCAACGTGATAAATCAATAACATATAAACAGTCTAAGATGACCAATAAAGCAACCAAACTTACCTAAAAACAAATAAAACAACCAATCTTACCTAAAAACAGGTGAAACGAAGCAAAAGAACACAATCAAACGACCAGGATGACCGTTGAAGTGCTACTAATGACACGTAGTCAGCGTGAAAAAAAAAAAAAAGTCATTCTTGATAACTCAAAACTTCCAACAACAAGTACCACTGCCAAACGTATGATAGAGCACGAGATATCTCGAAGAAGCCTTAAAAAAACACTGTGGATCTTGTATTACTGTAGTCCCATATTAGCATTTAATTTTTTTACAAGATATCTAGTGGTAATTCCAAATTTTTGGAACACTGATCACAAAATATCTCGGGTTAGTCTAGTAAGGGGTTAAACATGTTAAAACATCATTGAACTGGTGGTTACAGGGGAATACTCTAACTCGCATTCAATCACTAATCACTTTTTCCTTCAGCCACAGTGACAAAGCAGGGTGGTTGAGTTGGGATTATGATAAAAAGCTCTGGTTTGCATATCTAGGAAGAATACAGATTACCTAAAAAAAACTTGTTAATTGTTTCACAGAAATACAAATCATTGCCTTTGTTCCTTGGGTGAGAGATGGTTTCTGAGAATCGACTGGAGTTGAATCCTATCCTGAATTGTCACACTCCTGGCTGCATATTTGAGCAGGGGATGCAATGACTCCTGTAATCTCCTACTCATTGTGGTAGTTGGGCCCTGGGTGCTTGAGAGTGGGCAGTCAAGGAAAACACCAGAGAACCATGAAACCCCACAACCCCCCCTATTCAAGTTGGAAGGCAGTTCATTTTTGGTCATTACCATGTGATTGGTCCAGAATGTAGCTCTACCCATAACACCCCCAAAACCTTGTTAAAAATCATAGTAGGGGGGAGAGACTCATCTTGGGAACCATGCTAAGTTTAGGTGCTCTTAAATGTAGTTACCTGATGTCCAGCCCGATCCAGCTGGTACTTTAGCCTTGATGCTGCACTGGAAAGGAGACAGGGAAGCATGAGAGTCCAGTCACTGCATTCACACCCCGAAACTGCAAGTGAAAGTACCAGGGCGAGATACTTATCTTGTTTGGCAGCCACCACAGGTCCCAAGAAGAAATATCCACGAACTTGTGGGCAACAACCCTCATCAAGAAAGAGGAAAGGGATGCTTGACTATGCTAGGCACCTGCCTTCATCGCCTGGAAAACCGAAAAGTTCTTTTGAAAGGCTAAGGATGGTCCCATGCCCCGTTTTCATAGGCTCTCACACTAATAAGGTGAGTGATAGCTCCAGCTCCTCAGATGATTCACAAGCTCAATGGGTACCCCATGAGGCCAGAAAGGATTCCTCTATGCCCTTCTTATGCTTGCCTAATCTAATGAAAAAGGTGCCAACACGACTAAGAGCATGGGTCCTTTTCAGGTGGTACCTTACAGCTTGTATTAGATGTAAGAAGTATCTTGTTTGGATATCTTGTGGTGGGAGGGGCCAAAAGAACCCTCCAGTCTCCCACCAGGAACTAACTAGTTCTGAGATTTGCCACAAAATCAGGGATGAAAAGAGAGAGTGTGTGTGTCTCTTTTTTCACTCTGGGGAAAGGATAAGATGCCAGGGAACTCCTCGACATGCTTTCCTGAAACTAAGCTAGCCAAAGGACAGCCTTGAGAGTGAGCTCTTGGTCTATGGCTTCACAAAATGGCTTGTAAGGCACTTGGGTTAGGTTGTAAAAGACAGGGCTACCTCTCACAAACTGTCATAAACTTCTTGTGCATGGATACTTCCACCAAGGCCAGGAAAATCCAAGCTCTTCAGTCTGAAACCTGCCTTATGGTTGTGTGAAAGTCCCAAAGCTTGTCTCAGTGAAGGTGAACAAGGAAGTCAGTGACCTGCTGAACAGACACACTGATTTAAGAGACCCTATCCAGGAAAGTAAGCTGATATGGAAGCCTCCAAATTTAAGGCCAACAAGGAGTAGCCAGGGTCATTTTGAGACCTGGGGTATCAAAACGTGTTGAACACCTGTCAAAACAGGTTGAAAACATAAGTTGCCACTATCCCTGGGATACTGGAATGTGACTTCTGTCACTGGCCCCCAAGATTGAAATGGAGGAACATAATATTGCTTTCTTCTCAAACAAAGAAACGACCTCCTTCTAGATACTTCTGATGGCGAAGATGCAAAGGAAATGCTATTGGAGACACTGACAGTGGAGGAGGAACCTCAAAAGGAATGACAGCCCTCCTTCAGTACCTCCACAATCCATGGTTCTGACTATGTCTCCCAACAATCCAGAAGGTCTACAGTTGGCCTCCTACTGGAACCTGAGGGCTGAAAAGTTCATTTTTTCTTAGTAAGGTGAGAAGCCTTACACTTGCCAAATCCTCAAGTGGATCCTTGAAAGGGTTTAGAAGCTGAAGTGGAAGCCTGTGAGGAAGAATGAATCTGGATAAACAGAAAAAGGAGAAAGTGCATTTTCTTAACCAGTGATCCCTGTAGATGGGCAGTGCCGTCAATGCACCTCACATGGTGCACTATAGGCATTACTTAGGGTTCTTTGCAGCATCTCTTCGGCCTCAAGCTGCAACCCCTTTCATTCCCTTTACTGTACCTCTGTTCTTATTCGCTTTCTTCTATCTTGCTTTCCAACCACCCTCTCTAACAATTTTTTCGTATAACAACCGAGGTTTTCCTCCTCTTACATCTTTAAAACCTTTAGACTCTCAATTTCCTCTTTCAGCACTGAATGACCTCATAGGTCCCAGCACTTGGACTTTGGCCTTAATTTTATATTCCAATCCCTTCTTATGTTTCCGGAATTTATGCATATAATCCTTTGACCAACCCCTAACACTCTTTACCTCTGTTTCCATGATCACACTCTTGACCCTACAGGAAGCTCAAAAGAAAACATCCACTCACACAGTAATCATTTCTACAGAACCTGACACTCTTGACTTTGCTTTCTGTGGAAGACAGTCTATAGAATGAAAGCCAAAGGTCAAAGTATCATGATAAAGCAACAGCCAAACTAGTGAAACACAAACAACCACCTGCTGCAGTGGAATGAAGATTTCTCACAAAAGCTACAACATTCAAGACATCTGGTGAAGAACAAGTGAACTAGACAGTCATCTGGGGCAGCCAAGTGATCTCCTTTATTTTAAATGCTGGCACACCAAGCCATGGCTATAAAAATGAATAAATGGTCAAACTACCATCAGCTATAGAATTTAAAGCTGATGGCTTACTTGTCTATGAGCTTGAACAACCCATTTCAGACTTGTATCTGTATTCCTACTAGATTTCACTCTCGACACGAGATTGAGATGTGAATTATTTACCAATTTTCAGACTACGAATCTATGGTTTCCTAAATTCCATTAATGTTAAGGTTTAAATGATCACCAAATGGAAAAAAATGTAAAATTTTGGACTAGAATGTACCTCTAGAATTTGTAGTCTAAAACATTCACAATAAATGATGCATGTAGTTAGTTGTAAACATCTTTCCACACTCATTACAAGAGGTAAGAGAGAAAACTCAAGATGAAGTACTCTTCTGTATGTCTATAAAAACAATACAAGATACCTTTTTCATAAATGTTCCACACTTTCTGAGCATATATTTTTCCATACAAAAATAAGTCTGCTGAGTTTCAAACAAGAAAAAACTAACATGGGTTTTATGATAATTTTTCCAATGCATCAGAGGAATTCTGATACAACAGGGTTTCTGAACCAAACTGTTGAAAGACCTCTCATAGTTGCATGGCACTTAATTACTATCAATGTTAAATACTGTAACAAAACAGGTCAACTTCTTTTACCACAAAGCTGTTTATATCTACCTAAGAGTGAGACAAACCCCCTTTCACAGGATCTTCTAATACAGTTTAAGTTCCGTATAGTAGTAATATAATAAGATAAAAAAACATACATTGCATTTTAAGTACTGTAGCAGTGTACAGTATAGCACAAAAAGGGTAAGTGTACTGTACAGTACAGAGTACAAAGAATGAAATTATGAGCAAAATGACTAAACAACACTACACAATAATAATGCAGCAAAGACAACTCTGACAGACTGTCTTTAAATTTTAATGAGTCTTTAAATTTTAATGAATTACGAAACAGGAAATAGCATAAAATAACTAACAATTACGGCATACCCCAACTTTAAGAAGACGTGGGTACATTGATGAATTAAAGACCTTTAAATTCACAAGAATGCCCAGCCTTGCAGTAGGTTGTTAATTATTATTTTATGCATATCATACGGTGATTATATTATTATGAATGAAAAAGGTACTTCTTAAATACGTGATACAAAAGTCGCTTCGCAGTTGTAGGGTTATCTTTGGCTATCATCTCTAACCAACGGTCTAGAATAAGTTTTGAAGGAAGAAAGAAGAATGATTGTAACCATCTGTATGTTTCTGGGTTGTGAGCATAAATAGCAAGTGCTAAAATTTTTTCCCGTGTACTGAATCTGAAATGAAAGAAAGAAAATGGTTAGCACTGTACAGGCATGAGAAATGTCAATTAAAAGTCTACAAATATCAGGGTAATAACAGATGTTTCAGAGTGCATTTTCCCTTGTAAAAGCTAATGTCACAAAATCAGAAAGCAGACCATTCCAAAATCCAAATTTACCTATGGGATACTGGTAGGTTACCAAGTGAGTATGAGGTCCCCTAGAATAAGGGAGCCTCTATCTCACAGACTATCTGAGTAACACAATCTGCAGGGTTAGAGGTGGATACCCTTTATTAGCCACTACACAGTTAAAGCATATAAAAATGTCTTAAAAAAATTCTTCATGTATTTCTACACAAAGAAACCCTACGACACTTTGCAAACTGACAAGTGCATTGAGGGAAATGAAATCCAGATGTCCTCCACTCAGCTAACAATTGTGACTATTAGGATATTAATAATTTATGCAACTTGTGAGTAAAAGTACTGTAATAAGGCTTGCTGTTTGTAACAGACAGCTGCTACGCTTGAAATTGTAGCTAATTTGAAAAAAAATTTGAAAGACAATACGGTATAGACAACTGACTCATCATTGATCATATCCTCTATCAAGGCTCCACGGAATATGTTCTTAGCCACAGATGACACTTGTCTATACATTGCAAAACTAGCCCTGCATCTTTCTGATGGAATCTTCTCCTCCTCAATATTTGTCTGCAGCCTGTCATACCCACTAATATTAAATTATCATTTGTCCTTAGTTCCTGGGCTCAAGGTAAAGCCTTTTGTGCCTATGTGAACTCTATATCATTAACCCCTCATAAAAAAATAAATACCCAGATTATTTGTAGTGATTATGAAAACGAACTGTCACTGCATTATACTCACTTTGAAACATATTTGATGGCACATGGCCTGCACTGGAATAATAGATGCAACATTGTTTCAGCAGTGATTGCCTGACAAAAAAATCTTTAGGTTCAACTGAGCATTAGCCTTAAGGGAAAATTCCTGATTGCCTTGAGTAAATTGTGTCACGTGTACTTTTGAACTGCTTCCCAGCTGTTATTTGGTACTTTTGCATTATGAAGAACATATCTTTCTCTGCATTATGTATTTTTCAAATGAATCACTAGATGGTGATTACATGTATAGGTTAACCTAAAGATTTTACTACAATTTATTATTTCCAACTCTTGACAATATTTCTTTCATGGTACAGTCATGCTCAAAACTGATGCCACGATACTTTTTGTATCTTCTGAAACTGCAGATGTAAAGTAAAATGTCATACAGCTGCCAAGTAGTGTTAAACTTTTATTTTTTCATTTCGGATGTCATGTATGTTGATAAGTTTGTCAATTCACAACTAACATTATTTTCCCTGTGGGTAAACAAATATGATTTCTTTTATGCATTGGTATCATTCGTAATCTATGATTTTTTTTACAGCTTAATGCATAGTGTAACAAGGTTGGAAGGGCTTTGCACACAACTTTCTACTCTAAGTGGTCATTGTGACCACCTCTATGGCAAATAATAATAGACCTAAAAGGGCCAACATTTACGACATCATTTTGAAAATATAAATAAGAACTACAGACAATTTTCTTTGAATTTTGCCAGTATGTTGCAATAATGATATAGGCCTATCAAAAGATCTATGACATCTGAGATACAATCTAGTTTGCTAAAGAACTTATTTTTAGAGATTAACTGTTCTCTGAATAATCAAAGAGGATAACTTTTCAATTATAAAAGAAGATAGTTAATAGAAATACTTAGTATTAATGTTGAGACCTATGCAACACAGTTTTTTAAAATGATAAAGACTTATTTTCTCAAGTCCTGTTTAATTTTGGTGTATAATTGATTCATAAGGGAACTTGAAGTGCACGAATGTACAGATAATTTTGTGCCAATTACCAAGTAAAGAAAACTAACAAGCCTAGACCTATTAACAAAATCTTAGTTCCATCACACACATGCCACGCCTACCCGTGGATACTGGTGAATGCATTTCAGCTACAGTAATAATTTCATATTTATTTTTTCAGAGCAAGAGCATTAAAATAATCAAATGGGGCTACAAAATTTTATGGCTGCAATTAAAGCAATATCATGCTGTTATGAAAACCTTTTCAATTTTTTTTTTTCATCATTTTAACATTTGAACTTCATTTGATGCAGACCTTTTAACACACCGGCGTTGGATAAATGAAAGTTGGAAATCTTTTGTCACTGTTTTTTTATGCAATCTGCCTATACAGTACATAATATTCTTTTAGAATTTTGATATATAAGATAATTCCCCTCCTGTGAAACATGTTACTGCCTTATTTATAAAATAAATGAGTTTTTGCATTCAGAGAAGAGATAAATTTCCAGCATGTTAAGTTGCCATTTACAGACTTCTGAACGAAATCCTAAAGTCATGTAGTATCACTTTTGGGCATGGCTGTACTATCAGAATTTTCCAAAAGATACACAACTAAAATTACAATGTTCATGATCATATTATTTGCATATTGTTTATCTTCTTAATCATCAATTCTGAGATTCATTGTTGCCAAAGTAATAACAGCTTTGCAAATAATGGGTAACAACTGCATGATTTACTTAACCGTTTCATTATTTTATATTTTCTTTACTGTAAAGATTTGAACCTCAATCAAAATTAAAACAAATAATTCTCAAAAAGAATTTTTTCAAACTACAGTACAGTACTGCACCATGAATGGAATATGCATATTCTTTACTATTTTACAATGTAAAAGATTCACGATTCCAACTACAAAATTTGATTGGTATGCAAATGAAAGGTTGACACGAGGTGAAAAATTAAATATTTGCACAATATCATACATAATACAAGGATTTCTCATTTATGATGGGGTTAGGTTACAAAAACTGCACCGTTTCTTAAAAAAAAACAAAACTTGAAATTTGCCTAGCCTATACTAGGGTATACAGTACAATCCATACACGTACGGTAGCCTAGCCTACACTATACCCACAGCCTTCCATGGTTTTGTGAACATTGTATTTTTATACAGCAACTTTCTTATCAGTTGTTACCATATTGTATTACCATACACAAGATAAAAATGTGTAGGTTAAGTGTGAACTAGAGACCTAGGCTTACCAATGTGTTACACTCATAGAATCCATTTGTAAAAGTCAAATAGGCTATTACAGCAGTATTTAAGATAAAGGTAATAGTAATGACACTGCTATTTTACTTACAGAATCCATTTATACTGTATTATATTGATATATTATCATCGTAATATGTTAATGGAGGTCTCGCATAACAAAAAATTTGGTTAAAGGATGTTTTGTCCACGGAAAATTCTGCTCTGTTGATGGACTTTTGCTTGTTTTACAGAAGGACAGACGACTAGCTAAAACGAGCATGGGATTAGGTGTGTCTGTGTGTGTGTGGTTCCCAGATGAAACACAGAGAAAGTGCTCCGTTTAACTGTAGATGTCATTCAGTGCACAACTGCACTAAACTATTTTGTCTTGTTGCTTTATTGCTGGTGATTCTAGTGCTAATATAGCATGAGTCATCATAAACCTTATGAATGTTAGAGATGGCAGAAAACCAGAAAGGAAAGTAGATGAAAAAAATGATAGAGGACGTTCTTAGTTCATTAATAAAAGAAATACAGTACAGGCAGTCCCCGGTTATTGGTGATCCAGTTTGATGGCGCTTGTCTAGCGACGAAAATCAGCAATTTTCGGCGATTTTCCCAGCCGAAAATTGCCAATTTCCGCTTATTGGTGCCAATACATACCCAACAGAGGTGGCGATCTCTGGTTATCGCGAAAATCACTGATTTTCGGTTATCGGCGATTTTCGCTTATCGTCATGCTGTCGGAACAGACCCCCCGCCGATAAACGGGGACTGCTTGTATGTGTGCATTGGAGGGATATACGGTCTCCTTGAAAAATGTCACCCAAACAAAGATGTAATAAACTATGTTATAGACCCGCTGGACGACAATGCTATGCCTCGCTTTACAAACATTTTAAAATGCACACAGAAACAAACACTGAACAGGTCTGTAGTGAGACAAAAGCACCGAGAGTCTCAAGGAGAAAGCAGTAGAGAGAGACTGAAAAGAAAAACAACCCCAGAAGCATGGTTGCCTACCACCTTAGGGAAGGGAAGTCCCTTCCAAACAACAACCTCTCTCTTCCTCTTCACCTTCCTCACCACCTACTATATATGCCATCAACTCTCCTAATTACAGGTAAAGTGAGAACAAATTCACATTTATTTCATTCACTTATGTTCTTTATTGTATAATTTCTGCATGTTGTATAATTTCTGCATGTTAAGTTTTATTCAAAATGCTTTATTTGTTGTATTTCTGGAGGTCTGGAACAGAAAACTTCATTCGGTTAAAGGACAGCCTTTTGGAACAGATTAGGTCCATTAACTGAGGTATGACACTAAGAAAAAATTGAAATATTATGGCTTTTTTGTAAATACTGTCCAGCAATCAATATATTTCCCTGTTACAGTACTGGGAAAGCCGAACTGTACTTAAAATTAATTTATAAGCAAATAAAATGCAAAAACATTGGCTAATAATTCACGTAGTGCTTAACCATAATGTGTTTAATCACACAGTATTAAAATTCATCTAATTTACTTTATTTTTCATTCATTCATTTACACCACTATGCATACACACATAAATACAAAATTAACGAAGTTTTAGAGTATTTCATTCAAAAACTGAAAATATATCTGAAATATGGGCATGCATCTTTTAGTGCATTTACCCTTCCCTAAGGATGAACTTCCTGCCCTTCATCATGTTTCACTCAGTATTACTAATATTATCATAATCAGTCCCTAATTAGCCTATACAGTATCTTAGTAAGAGTCTCTTCTGTCTCTACCCCTGGAGACCATAATGTAAAAGTATGAAAAGATACAAAAAAAAGGCGTGATTATTACAGATGATGAATCCTCCTGACGATATGGAAACCTGGTGGTGGATGATGAAGTGATAGGTGGTGAAAGCCAAAAAAGATGCAAAAAAGACGTAAAAAAGATCTGGGGAAAAGTATGCACAGCAAGAGGATAAGGAGAGGTACCAAAGACATAAGAAACAAGTAAAGACGGCAGTTGCACAAGAAAAGGCAGAGCATTAATGACATGCACGAAGAGCAGAAAAGACCTGAGAGGGAGAAAAAATTCTGAATTGCAAGTTGAGGGACAAACACCAAAGACTACTCCCCAAACAGGTTAAGGATGGGAATGAAGTAGTTTTATGCAACGAGGATAAGATAAAAGAAGAGGTGGAAGAACACATTATGAACACCTGTTAAATGAAGAAAAATACAGAAAATTCTCCAAGATGGATTCAAGAACCTTTGCCCCTTAGTACCTTTAGCAGGAAGGAAGTAAAAAAGGCACTAAAGGGGATGAAAACAGTAAAGCAATAGAACCAGATGGAATTCCTGCAGGGGTGTGGAAGAGCCTTGGAGAAGAAGGAATAGATATGCTGTGGGACCTAGCAAAGAATATATACAGTTAGAAAAGATACCAAAAAAATGGAGAGAAAGCTTCATTGTGCCTATCTATAAAGAGAAGGGTGACATTCAGGATTGTGCAAACTACAGTGGAATAAAGCTAATGTCTAACACCATGAAAATCTAGGAAAGAATAATGGATCAAAGAATTAGAGAAGAAACATCTGTGGGTGAAAACAATTTGGTTTCATACCAGGAAGAGGACAACAGATGCAGATGATGGGGAAAACACCGAAAAAGCAGAAAGGGCTGCTATTGTATTCATAGATATGGAAAAAGCATATGATAAGAGTCCCACACCAAGAGGTTTGGAAGTGTATGTGAGTACAGGAACGCCAGAGAAGTATGTGTGGTTGGTCCAAGATATGTATGAAGGAGCAAAAATGCAGGTTAGAAGCAGTGTTGGGTTAATTGAATGGATACCAATAAGAGTTGGTTTACATCAGGGATCTGCTTTAAGTCCATATCTTTTTGACCTGAAAATGGATGTGCTATCTCACTAAATAAGAGATCAATCCCCCTGGGGCATGTTGTTGCTGATGACATCATGTTATGCAGCACCAACAGAGGGGTAGTGGAATCAAAACTAGAGCATTGGAGGAAGGTACTGGAAGACAGAGGACTACAGATCAGTAGGAAGAAGACTGAATACCTAAAAGTGTTAATGAAGATCAAGACTCCAAGATTAGTATGGAAGGAACAAGGTTGAACCGAGTAGACAAATTTTGGTATCTTGGTTTAACAATGGCTGATGATGGAAATTTGGATGTAGAAATGACAAAGAGTGCAGGCTGGATGGAAAAATTGGAGAAAGATGTGTCAGGTGTCTTGTACAACCACAGAATCAACACAATGGGTAAAGGAAGTGTATAAAACTGTGGTGTGACCTGCTTTTATGTATGGAGCAGAAACATGGCTGGTAAAGACTGCAAGAGAAGAAACTGGATGTGGTAGAGATGAAAATCCTCAGGTGGATGTGTGTAGTAACAAAAATGGACAGGATCAAAAATGAAAGAATAAGAGGAACCACCAAAGTGGTAGAATTATCAAAGAAGGCCCAAAAGAAGACTGCAGTGGTATGGCAATGTGATGGAAGGGATGACATATGTAGGAGGAGTGATGCAGATGGAGGTGCCTGGTGGGGAGAGCAAGGGAAGACTTGGATGGCAGAAGACGAACAATCGTCAGAGGACAATGTGTCTGACCAAGCCAGGTGGAGGAAAGTTGTCAGGAAAAGATAGGAAAAGATGCAGAGAAAGAAGATTACAGTACAGATGATGAATCCCTATACAGGCAGTCCCTGGTTATCGGCAGCCTCGGTTATTGGTGATCCAGTTTTACGGCACTTGTCTAGCGATGACAATAACTGGATTTTCAGCACACATCTCCGGTTATCAGCGCCAATCTCCACTTAACAGCAGTGCCAATCCCTGGTTATCAGTGCCAATAAGCACTGTTATCGCCGATTTTCAGTTATCGTCATGCTGTCGGGAACAGAACCCCTGCTGATAACCAGGGACTGCCTTTACCAGGAAACACTTGCTGGTAAACTCCATGAATTATTCATTTTTATTGGCCAAAAACATTACAGACTGATGATCTAAACTAATCAGCACAGAGAATGCAAATGGTGAAGTGACTGAGAAGTAACTGCACTAAGGCAATGGTGGAGATTTAGACAAAGTTACCATTGTCAGAGGTGATGCTTGGCTCTTGTTTCGTTAATAATAACAATGAGGCTGCAAGTGGAAAACTGGTTAGTATTGATACCCTCAGTATTTTTGTCTCTTAGTATGTGTGTGTGTGTGTGCATACCAAAATGTTGTGTATATGTAAAATATACTGGAAGTTGTACTATAGAAAGGTGACTGAATGGGTGTAATGTATTTTTATTTAATAGGCTATTTATATTAATTAATTACTGTAATTATATTAGGAGTATATACAGTATTTAAAGTTTCTGGGACTTGTAGCTGAAGTTTATTTCCTCATGGGACTTGTAGCTGAAGTTTATTTCATCCACGCAGGATAATGCCCTGCACTACGAAAAACTATTTAACCTTAGTTCTTATATGCAGCAAACCATACGCAATCTGAAGAAGAATTACCTGACTCCCTGAAGATTTTTGCTGTTTGCCTTCAGCTGCAGTGTGAAAAACACCAACTGCTCCTCATTTAGTAACTTTGAAGCTCCATATACAAGATCCACAACTTTCGTAAATTGAGGTTTCTTCTGAATTTTCTGAACTAGCTGATGATATTTTTGCTGCAAAGCAGCCACCTGCTGGCGATGGTTCCTGTAAATAGCAGATCAATATTGAAGGTCATATTCTGCAAATTTTCAATATAGTTCAACACACAGAGACATGAAACATCATGTTCATATCATTCAAATTATACAAAGATTTAAAGAGCACCAGCCTCAATGATTATTAACTTGTAAAGCATGCTTCTGCAGAATAGTGTGCCTAAAGGAAAATATTACAGAATAAATAAAGATATACCACCATGCACATAAATACAAACACCAGCAAACATACGCAGCAATATACGTCACAAAACAAGAGTAACAGAGCATGGCACTTTTATTGCAGTATTAATATCACAAATAACAGAAAAACAGCAATAATCTTTGATCTGCAAACACTACTTTTTGACACTTTCTTTATTCTTATCTGGGCTTTTCTTTTTGTAAATATCTTACCATCTTCGCTAATGTTCAGTAACATTTACCCTTCATTCATTTCAGTTCAGAGTGTTCATTACTCCATATGATTTTTTGAAGTTTAGGATAAAACAAAATGGAAAGAACATATGACGGTATCTTGAGAAAACTGGTTCAGTAATAAAATTTTGCATCAATCTGCAATGTTTCAGTTAAGCAAAATGTAGAGAGAAGAGGAGTCGTATGGAGGAAGAGCACTTTCCTCCCTTTCTGGGCCAGCGAAGTAAGACCTGGGGCATACAACATGGGATTTTTCACCTAACATGGAGTATTACATGATTAATGGGTTTGTAAGAATACACTGATTTTAGGATATCTAAAACTAATTTTTTACCCTTTTTCCTGGAAAAAACATTTTGGACTTAGAGTATACTACATTCATTTCAACATCTTGACACTCAATCTGACATTGTACTTACTGATTAAATGTGGTAAACTGCTCATGTTTTTCCTTGATATAAAACTTGTACAAAGTTTTGCCTCACATACTGTGTTTAATGTGATATTAATCAGCTTTCCAAAAGTAATTTGGCATTTCAAGTCATGAAAATCCATTTTTCTGAGGAATTATAAAGATACAATGAAGACTTTATCTGATTTTCTTGTATTGGCATGATGGAAGTACTTTTCTCTCACAATTTCTGCCTAAATATATAGCCAGAAATGTAACAAACTTCAAAAACAGATTTTCACATATAAATATAGTATCAGCAAGTTTCTCAGGGAACTACATGTAAATGCTCTTTGTCTTTCATATATTTACAGTAATACATTACTTTTGCCATAATACAACTTTCTCTGATGCCTAATTACACTTTTTTTGTGAGCCTACCACAAAAAAATGTTAGGTACACAAAAGTGTCCAAAGTGCTTTACCAAAAGAGTGATTTGTGTCTCTAACATTATTGTAGAGAGATAGACCAATGTTTAGATTTATGGTATAGTTTAGATTGGATATTCTCTTGTTAGATTTATCGTACAGTTTAGATTGATATTCTCTTATGATATGAGATCTTGGTGTACATGCTTTTCATAGATCTTTCTTGTATTAATTCATCAAGCCTTAACAACTTTAAAAATATATATAAAAAAAGTATTAAATGTACACAAAATTGCATGAGAAATTCACTTACTGATTTTAGATTAAATGGGAAAACAAGAAATGCAAAGAAAAACTCAGCATAAAGGGAAAATAAAAAATTTTACCTGACAGACTGTTTCCATTCTCTTTCCTTCTGTCTGGATGTGAAGATAGCACCTTCCCCATTCTTCATATCAGGATCTTGCTTATCACACTTTGGTGAAGGTATTTCAGGTAACTTACTATCACATGTACCACCAACTAAGGTAGTTTTACCTGTATCTGCTGAAACATCTTCTTCACTACCTTCACGACTGGCTTCAAGAAAATCCGAGCCAAAAAAGTCTTGATCAGCGAAGTTTTTCTCAAAACTACCTAGATATGATAAAATGTCTTCACTTTCAAGAGAATGTATTTCCCCTGATTTCCTATTTAGCCCTTTACTGACACCACTTCTTTCTTTTGACAGCTGGAAAGATGCAGACCTAGAAAACTTCTCTGCTTCTTCATCGGAGGTATCAAAGTCAGTGACATAGTCATCCAACACCTTTGGCTGGCGTCTCCTCTTAGAATTTTCTCTTGAATTGGCTTTCTCTGATTCTGTGTCAAAACCCAAACTATTGCTTTCATTATCTACAACTGAACCAAAACTTCTCTTCATTTTCTGCCTAATATTGCACTTCTGGAATTTAGAACTATCATTAAAGCATAACATATCTAAGCTAGAAGAACGGGGCACATAGGTACCCTTCCTTGGACGTCCCCGTTTTCTAAGATGAAGAGGTAGAGGAGAACTCGTGGAAGCAGATGCTCCCTTAGATGGATCGATGCCATCAGTTACCTTCAACTCATCCATTTTCAGTGCTCTTCGAGGAACTTGTAATTTCTATAAAATCAGTTTTCTCATCAAAATGTCTCCGATGCATTAATAAGAGTAATTCCGGACTCCATGTGACAACCAGCTACTGCATAAGGCACAGGTCCATCAAATTCTGGAAATATAAATTAAAAATAGAATTAAACTATTTTTGTTCGACAACTATAAACCTATTATTTTTATTCATAGTTGATACCATGAATAAACAATTACAGGTTGACCATCACTAATCCGGCATCACTGGGACCTGGAGGGTGCCGGATTAGCCATTTATTAGGCTAGAATACACGAAACCCAGTAGCTAAGCACATCATCTTAGAATTAAAATATCCTATAAAATCAGTACAAGTTGGATAATAAAGAAAAGACAATTTTCAAATACAGGTAGTGCTCGAGTTACGATATTTCAAGTTTACGATTACGATGGGGTTAGCAATTAATACCGTACAAATATTTAGGAAATATTTTTAGAATTGCAAGCGCAGGCAGCAGGTACAATAAGGCTGCGAGAGATGACCAACTTACAATAGAAAAACTTTTTCCTCCATCTCTTTATTCTATCTGCTAAAAGTAAGAGAATGATAAAGTATTGTTAGTAACGTTATACTCTTGCAAAAATGCGTACCAGCCATAAACAACCAAACGGGAACTTGTTTTTTGCTAATAATCGACGATAACAACTGTTTTTTTGCATTTCAACCATCGCATTGGCAATACAAATTACCGTCATTATGTTACAAATGACGTTAAGCACTGTACAATAGGACTGATATATTTTTTGACACTATACCCTTATTCGCTTTGGGAGAAAGATTGGCAGGGAAATATACTGCTACAGTAACTTAAAGCTGTAAGTTGTAGCTGAACCTGAGAAACAATGTTCAAGCTGCATAACTATAAAATTATCGTGCATCGCAACATGGATGAAACTTTGACCATAAATAAAACTGAGAGAATGTATTTAATCAAAACTACTGGGCACGAAAGAATACAAAATTACTACTATTTTCACGCAGATAAAAGATAAATACGTAAGTTTGTATTATGATGAAATCAAGAGAAAATACGAACGGAATCTTTATTTTTTTACAAAAACAAACATGCCCCAAACGTGACCAGCCGATTCCCGCGAACGTCATATATTAACGAAAAATAGCTAACTTAATTTCCAACGAAACGTTATTTAAGTTATATTTCGACTTAAAAACACTTTGTATAACGAAAAATATCCATGGTCCAAATAAATAGTATCCATATTCATTTACGCTAACTAGAAGCAAGAAAAGCACTTTGAACTTAGTTAAATAAAGCGAAAATAAATATTGATATCATTCCCAAACAAAATATTGATCGCAATTTATAACACAATTGGAAACAATGTAGTAAGCATAACTTTTAAAAGATCCATGAAAAAGATGCACATTTGTTATGTTGATGTTTGTATAATACTGTTAATATGTGAATAGAGTTCAGTATAATGTAGGCTAGGGCTACCAGTTTGTTGATGCAGCACTGCGCCGCCCAGTCGAAGACCAGAAGGCGAGTTAGCGTAGGCGAATTCAGGAAAATTGAAAAATTAGTGCGAAACATTGAAATTACTCTAGCTGAAAATTGTGCGGATTACTGATTGTTCCGGACTACTGATTGCGGATTAGTGATGGTCAACCTGTATCAGTTTAACTTTTAAATTACTATATATACAATTTCCAAATAAATTTTTTTTAATACAAAAATCAATGGGATGAGCAACCAAATACTTTCATCTAACCCTGGCAAAAAAAAAGTGGACATGGGAGAAAAGCATTTTACTAATGCTGCATTAGAAGTAACCCATAATCAGCAACCAAAAAACTATAGAAAAAGTCAAGTTAGAAGGGAATTGCCACCGCAGTGTTACTACTTAGTATCTACCATAAATTTTTGATTGGACTAAGCAACCAAAATGCTATAGAAAAGTCAATTTCCAAAGTAATACCCCAAGCGGGGCTTTTCTAGGCTATAGTTCTCCTGAAACGAGTGTCTGAATCGTTCAAAACACACAGTAAAACATAGGAAAATTATATTTTTGGTAGGCTTATTTTGAAGTCTAAACTCTGATAATGGTTTAAGGTTAATCCCAAATGCCATTGGCTAATGTTTTAAACGCAACATATGTTAACATCTAAAATGATGCCATTGGAACAAAGTGTCGACTGTGGTCTAGTCATCTGTACCAAGTCTAACCTGGCACATTTCGCCCTGCCTAGCCTACGGCTGACTCCATTTGCTACTTGGCCTACTAGGGTAGCCTACTTTGGTAGGAACGAATATTTTCTGGCAGTGTCCAAACAACGGAGGAATTTTGCAGTGTGTCACTGCCCGAGCGTTTACCCTAGTATAGGGCTTAACAGAACACTTAGCCTAGGCCTGCCTATTCGTCTACTGAATGTGTGGATGATATAACCGTACAGCGTTCTTATGATAATCATAATTTAGAGAATACGCAATTCAAGCTTCCTGAAAGCTAAATTGACAACTACCATACCTTATTTGCCCTGCTAACTTGAGTGACATGTCGACTCTGTTAAAACTTTTCGTGACACGACCAGGTTTGTTGTTTACAACGGCTGATGACAGAACGCTTCTTCTTCTTCAGGTCTCTGCTCATGACACCGACAGTCTGATCGGTCACAGATTCTACAAAATACAAAGATAGCTTTTATCCAATATGATGAGGGTTAAAAAGTAAGAAAAAAGATTCTCGATAGTAAATTTTGAAACGCCATTTTATTTTTTTATTCTTGCCGCAATATCGGTCGTACAATTGTACGCTACTCCATTTCTAAGGTGTTTCTTTAACTCAGGGATTTCTGTTTGTTGATGTCTAGTTTATACGTGCAGTGCTAACAAAGCAGTACCTAGAAACCAGAGTGCTTATAGTGAATTTTTTCTTATTATAGACATGCTTTGCAGAAAAAACGGAAGTGCTGTGGAAAGAGTGGAATGATACGGGCGAAAAAAATCTCGTTTAATATGGTGAAAATGGGATGTAAAGTTTTAACTTAAAATTAATTCAATAACTAAAGGTTAAACGTATCCAATGGGTGGTTGCAATTCAAAATAAAAGAAAACAGATTATCCAAAGGGAATTCAAATGTAATCAAAACTATAACAAGTTCAAATAATGACCAGACTACACTAAAAATCAGGTTTGCTCAAAAGCTGTGTAAAAACATCAGCTGTTTCGTCCCGCCCTCGGACTTAATATGGAAAAGAGGCTAGTTGTACAATTTGTGCGATAACAGAACTGACTTACGAGTTTCCTATTAATGCAAAATCTTGAAAGGACAATAAAGTTCGTTATTAAAATAACTTCAGAGCAAAAAACTATTGAATTTCAGCATAATTTTTAAATATGATAATTGGTTCATTAATGGTGTTTGGTAATACCAATTTGTGTGATGCCGTAGATTCAGCATTTACGGAGGCAGCAAGAACAACCTAACAACCTCGTTTAACTTTTACCCCTTGTAATATCTGTTGCTGCCATCAAAAACATAATAAAATACTTCATTTCTTCGTAATAGAAGTCAAACAAAAATAAGGTAAGAGTGTCATCCTCGAATAGACGTGGTTACGGTAAATATAAAAAAAAAATGTTAAGTAGATTGTTGTGAGTGGAAATTTCCTCAGGTGAAATGTGAAAGGACCAGCAAATGATTACAAACCTGGAGGGCAAATAATCAAGTTATGAAGTTGAAAAGCTTCGAAAAGGTTTTGAGTGCCATTTCCTAAAAATAATTTCTGTTGGCAAGAAACTTTTCTTCTTCCGTAATTATTGACAGATTTCTTCATTCAAAAATGTTTTGTTGAAAAATTAATGTACTTTAAAGGGTGCGCTTTCAGAACGATCCATGAAACGAAAAATTCTAGAAAAAATATAACAAATATATAAACTAATAAGCAAATTAATAAATAAAAACAATATATATGTATATACAATATATATATATATATATATATATATATATATATATATATATATATATATATATATATGTGTGTGTGTGTGTGTGTGTGTGTGTGTGTGTGTGTGCGTGTGTGTATAAAAACATCAAAACCAGACACTTTAAAGGCTATTCATTTCTGAATAGTTTTGAATGAGAAACTGGACAAAATCAAGGGAAACGGTAGTGTTTTTATACATTATTTTGACTCTTATGCTAAAAACAAAAAAATCACAGGAGATCCACGTGATTTAGTATAAGCGAAAACCCATGAGCTTGGAATCTTAACCAGGTCCTTTCAATACGAAGAATGTGACTCTTGAGTAACTTTAGTCATTAACTCATTATTTTTCTCATCTCATCTTATCACCTCCAACACCGCGAGACACAAAGGGCCTCTGTGGAATTCCGCAAGTCATGTCGTATCATAAATTATCATTTCAATTTCGTCTCAGCTGTGATTCCATCATAACCCAGTGTTTTTCTCCCCCTACGTTTCTTTATTATCGATTCAGCTTCAATAACTTTGAATTTAGGTCTTTGCCAGCTTTTGGTACCTCAGTCAAAGTATCACCCTCATATCTCTTTTTCATGACCGCACAAAACTGTTCCGTCCAGCAGATACTTCCTTCTTCAGGTGTTATTGTTGACGCATCCCTCCTTTTGATAGCTATTTTAATCTTATTCTTTCCATTTATGGATAGTTCATTAATGATTCTGTGGGGGTACCCTAACACCAGTGCCACTCCCTGAATACATCTTATCATTATCCGTTATTTTTGCTCCAAAATGCTGATATAAACGAACTGCCTTCAATCTTCCATCATCCATATCAACATTCACTGCTCCAACTTCTTATTTTCCATTCACCATCGTCACCTTCCCCTAATTCCTGTTGCAAACACTTTCAAACTTTCACTAATTTCTGCTGTTTCTGTTCATAATCAGCCACCTTGTCCGGATATTCTCTCCTATTTCTTCTTCATTCTTGTGCACTTCACTAAGTATGCAAGAGTACTCAGCTCGTTCTACCTCGCGTTCTTCTTCTCCTCCCTGGAATTTGTCCATATGCACATCATTCTTTTTTCTATTCTTTATCGTTTCTCAGATCTCATCTGGTATCCACAGTTTCCGCCTTATTTGCATGAACAAAATTATTATTATTATTATTATTATTATTATTATTATTATTATTATTATTATTATTATTATTATTAATGTTATTGCTAATATATTCACAATTTCGTGAAAAACAATCTGAGTAATAAAAATCCACAATTATATAGTAATATATTTACTATATAATTGTGGATTTTTATTACTCACATTATTATTATTATTATTATTCCGGTAGATGAAACCTGTTCACATGGATCAAGCACACCAAAGGGGCCACTGACTTAAAATTAAAGCTTCCAAAGAATGCTGGTTTCAACCTCCCACCGCGGACCCCACACTGCAGCAGCAACTTTCATGATACAGGGCCGGTGATTTTTCATCTCTCTGGGGGGAGGCGCGAAGTCGTGATATCCGAGCGGCATGTCACGACATTATCGACCATACCACCAGAACAGATGTCAATTGATTATTACCAGTAGTATATTAATATATTAAGGGTTTTCCCATTTTATTTTCTTTCTTGGTGATGTCAGTAAGTTCCTTAGAAGCGTTATTAGAGGTATAAGTACAGATATGGATTATTTTGATTGATTGATTGATTATTTTTGAGCCAAATGAATTATAATACACATTTCCACATTCATGCCAGAGACGTTTCGTATGTATCAAATAATCTGATGTAAGACAAAGGACTAAAATACTACGGAAATACAAAAAATTACAATTAATCACTTGAATTGCATGTTGCATGAATGGAGATCAGATGGCCATATGAACATAATTATAAAAGCTTAGTGAAAAGGCTTTTATTAAAACTTTGAGTCTAAAATACGTGGTTTCCGAACTTTGAAGTTGAAAATTCAAATTTCTTTTTATTTTGGCCGGGAGGCGAAGCTATGTAGGCCAGTGGGAAATCGAATTTGTGAAAACCGACATCTGATGCACGAACTATCAAGTGTAGCTTTCATTCATCTAACGTGGGTAACAGAATACATCACAATACCCACTGTCCCTCACGCAAACACACACACACACACACAAACACACACACACACACACACACACACATATACATATATATATATATATATATATATAATATTATACATATATAAATATATACATACTATATACATACATACATATATACAAATATATATATATATATATATATATATATATATATATATATATATATATATATATATATATATATATATATATATATTTTTATTTATCACCCTTTTTTATCACCGTGATTCATACTCAATCAGTAAGCTACAAACGTCCTTTAATATCCACTTCGCTCTACCTCGGAAATAATATATTTTCATATATGTTACGAAGGGAATTTTTAGTTGATAATAAGTTCTGTCGTCTCGTGGGCTCGGAACCAGCAAAGACAAGAACTCAGGACTACAGTGGACGCATTTTAACCCACGCGGCCAGCAAGTGAGGTATAAAGGGATATCGTCTTCCCATATACAAATCGCCCGTCGAACTCAGGTGTTTGTATTTGGAGACGATATCCACCCACCTCTGCCATGCTAACCACGTAGTGCGTTTGTCGCACGCAGCCATATTACGACTTTTTTTATCACATCACCGTGATTCATATTCAATCATATATATATATGTTAACGTGGCAGTGACAGTCACGTTGTTTTTCAGAAACCTCCCCCTTCGTATGAGAAACGGCTTAATTAAAGGTGAAAGCAAACGCATACACATATACAAGGCGTTTATTCTAATAATTATCATAATCTTTGTCGTGATGAGTCAAGGTTCCTGTTTCATCTTTCTTACAATGTTTTTGAAAGAGAATCTTTCTCTTGATCTCATGCAAACCTTATTCCTTCTTCTTTTCTTCTTCTTCTTCTTCTTCTTCGCCCGCTACATCCATCAACTGATGATCTTCTGGGATCCATTTCCATGAGGCTTCTTCCATGTCTCTGCAGAGAGGTTGCCTTTGCTTCATCTTTGGGGCTCTTGTTTTTGTTTTATTTCTAAATTATTATTATCATTGTTATTATCTTCATTTGTGTTATTGATGCTGTTTGGTGAAGTATGCACCCATGCATGTAGGCCTACATTTTTAGCTTTCTGTAAAAGAAAACTATTGTGCCGGCTTTGTCTGTCAGTCCGCACTTTTTTCTGTTCGCCCTCAGATCTTAAAAACTACTGAGGATAGAGGGCTGCAAATTGGTACGTTGATGATCCACCCTCCAATCATCAAACATACCAAATTGCAGCCCTCTAGCCTCAGTATTTTTCATTTTATTTAAGGTTAAATTTAACCACAATCATGCTTCTGGCAACGATATAGGATAGGTCACCACCGGGCCTTGGTTAAAGTTTCGTGGGTCGCGGCCCATGCAGCATTATACCGAGACCACCGAAAGATAGATCTATTTTCGGTGGTCTTGATTATACGCTGTAGCGGCTGTACAGAAAACTCGATTGCGCTGAAGAAGCTTCGGCGCATTTTTTACTTGTTTTTAATACATTCAGTGGAGGCTTTTAGTAGTTCTAGGGTTCTTTGGTTTGGAAATTTTTGGTGAATAATTTTTCCTTTGTTTCTGGATTTAAAAAAAGTATTAATTCTGATAATGGGTTTGCATAGGATCTGTGCACACATGTACGCCAGTTTATACATATTCAACGCTGCAAAGAGAACGTATAGTAAAAGAGTAAGAAAGAAAATTGCAAAGAGGAATATGATTTTACAATATGCAAGAATGAAATGATAAACCTTTCAGTAACAAGCAAGCTTTGCTGAGTTATTACATGGAGATGCATTAGCAGAGATGTCATTACATTTCATTGCATTAAATATTTATGTCGCAAAAAATGAGGCGGTAGGACTAAGCAGCGATTCTCGGACAAGCTCATTTGAAGACGCTACGGACATCCAATTTTCTGGACACTCAGAGAAGGAGAGAGCTTGCGAACAAGCAAGTGAATGGTGAAATGCTAATGATGGGATTATTTTTTATGTACTATCCTCAGTTCAGCTGTTCGAACAAGGAGGGATTAACGACTACTTTTCAGCTTTAACTTCGTATATTCATTTGAGAATATTTACGAGAGTAATGTGCATAGTGATAAGAAAAAATGATTCTAAGTAAGCATTTAAAGGGACACAGACAGCAAGACAATGGATCAGCAGTGTGTATCTGTCTGTGT
This sequence comes from Macrobrachium rosenbergii, assembly GCF_040412425.1. Lineage (NCBI taxonomy): Eukaryota > Metazoa > Arthropoda > Malacostraca > Decapoda > Palaemonidae > Macrobrachium > Macrobrachium rosenbergii. The sequence continues at coordinate 3,006,944 of NC_089752.1, forward strand.
ATGTGTGAGTGTGAGAGAGAGAGAGAGAGAGAGAGAGAGAGAGAGAGAGAGAGAGAGAGAGAGAGAGAGAGAGAGAACAAGTTTTAGTAATGGATAATAAAATCACAAACCTCTGCCATTAAGTGGTCGTATTTCTACTTGCGAATCTCTCATTAACAGTAAAAAAAAAAGCGCTGAGCGTCTGTAAGAGAGAGAGAGAGAGAGAGAGAGAGAGAGAGAGAGAGAGAGAGAGAGAGAGAGAGAGAGAGAGAGAGAGAGGGTTATGTAATTACTAGCTTGTCTTCTGCAGTTTTGCTGTGTATGTTAATAATGAATTTTCGTTTTGCTTTTACCAACCAATGAGAGTATTTTTTTTATTCATGTGCAATATACTTGCAGTCTTATACAGTACCATGCTGCAATATGAAAGCAATTAATCTTCGTAGCGGTCCTTTTCAAATGAAGAACTGCTTTGCGGCAAGCAAGCTTCATTACCAAAATTGCCAGAAAGCAAGGGAAATACATTTCTAAGGCTTTACTAGTGAAATAAAGTTCCAACTAACGCTGCCTCGCAACATACAGGTCATCTGGTCCTCCGTTTAAATCTCAGTCAGACCACTTTTTCCCAGCATCGCGCCTCGTTCGGTGCACTGTAGGCATTATTAAACGGTCTTTGCAGGGCGTTCCTTTGGCCAGTGGCTGCACCCACTTTTTTAGACTTTTACTTGACCTCCATTCCAGTTTCCTTTCTTCTGTCCAACTATTGCTTCTTAGTGACACTGAGGCGGGGGCGGGGAGGTTTCCTGCCAGTTCCATCTTCAGATCCTTAAATATTATTTCCTCTCCCTTATTATCTGGGTTTCTTTGTCTTGCTGTCCAACCACTCTAACTCACTAGCGGATCCAGGGGGGCGGGGGCCACCTGGGCACGTGCCCCCACCATCAAAATAATGATAAAATAATAATATTGAAGACTTATATAATGATAACATAAGTGAGAAATATAAAATAGGAAACAAATTAAAATCTGTTATAGAAATAATAAAATAAAAAAATATTAATAAAAAGTATATATATATATTATATATAATATATATATATATATATATATATATATATATATATATATATATATATATATATATATATATATGTATGTATAATATGAAAATTGGTATGTATAATTTAAAATTGGTGGCCCCCTGAAGTTTTTCTGGATCCGCTACAGCTCCCAACTGCATCTTTTCAGTCTCAAGCGCTGAATGGCTGGAAGTACCCCAGTGATTGGCTTGACAGCCTAAAGTTTCATAAAGTCAAGTCACACATCACCTTGAAATATTTAAATATTCTCAGAGTACCCGGAGACAAATTGAAAAGCAAATGGCGTTCAGCGAATTTATATGGCGATTAAATTCTGTTACTTTGAAGCCTGAAAGCAGGAAGATGAGTTAAATTCACTTCGCATATGAAGAGTTGAGGAAATATTTTACACCTAGTTTGTTTTCCTCGAATCCTTTAACACCCTCCCTCTTTCGAGAGAGAGACTGGTTGACCACTTCCTTCGGTTTCTGGAACCGCCCACATTTTCCCTTCTAATTGCCTTCTTTCCCGTTGCATATTTATTCATGCTTTGTTCAGTTATGGTTGTTTTTTTTTTTCAACCCTTACCAGTGTCCTTTCTTTTATATTTACTTCACTTTATCTTTTTTTATCCTTTGAGGATCCTTCTTCCTTTTTGCCATATTTTTAAAAAATCCAATCCTTTTTATCCATTTATGATTCTTTTTCACTAACCGCGACGGAAACGTCTCGCTGGGCTAAACGTCAATCATTGATTTATAGAAACCAACAACAGACAGGTTTAGCACGGCACTGGTATTCAGCGCCGCTAATATTATAATATTATTATTTCGGTAGATGAAACCTATTCAAATGGAACAAGCACACCAAAGGGGCCATTGACTTGAAATTCAAGTTTCCAAGAATGTTGGTTTCAACCTCCCACCGCAGACACCCCACACTGCGGCAGTAACTGATCATGATACAGAGTCAGTGATTCTCTCATCGCCGTGGGGGAGGCTCGAACTCCGCGACATCTGAGAGGCATGTCACGACACTAGCGACCGTACCATGCAGGGGACCAGCTAATGATAAAATATTCAACGAATCCGTCATCACTAATGTATTGTGCGAAGGCAAATTATAAGCTGGATTCTTGAGACCACTTTAATGCCACGTTGCATGCTTAATGTTATTTACTGGAATGTTTTTAAGGCACACAGGTATTCTATGACTCCTTCGGGTTTCTTAATGGGTTCTCATGCTACGCACGAGACGTCTTAACCACTTTTTTCCCCCGTTTACTGCAGTAGAGTTGGCTGAATATATCACTAGGTTTGGTTTTATTCTCTTAGATAGATTGACTAGTTAATGAAATTCTACCCAGAACCACTCGAATAAAAACAGTTAGATTTTCACAAGAATATTGGTAGAATGGGGTATATGCCACGCCCTTTACGAATGAAATCACTGTTACCAGACATAGCAGAGATTTACTATAATTCTGTTTGAATTGGTAATGCTATTTCATTTGGCGGTTTTATCAGATGAATTTCTTTTTCTCAAACCTCTCAAGGAGTCTGGTTTCAAAGATCATGAGATGTGTGAACACTCTTGATAAATTTTGCCTGGAAACACTTGGCAACTGTATCGGTCGGTTTGGCCCGGGGCCGCGGGGCGGCGGTCCGGAAAGATTTAGAGAATGTCTTTAATAGGGTGTGTTTATATCTAAGTTTAAAATATAATTTTATATTAAATCTTTTGCCCCAATTAAAATTCCATTATTCCATTACGCGTATTTTTCATATTAAGAAAAAAAAAAAAAGTAATAAAGATGTGAAGATTATGAACGTCTCAGTCAGTTGCTCAGACCAAGTTGCACTTTCATTTCCTTGTTCCCATTCAGGATTTTTTTCTTTCTTAAATCACTAAACATCATTTCAGACAAATTATATATAAAATTTTTTTCCTTTTACTATCTCGGTTCCGTGATTCCTGGAGAGGTGATTCTCATGAAAAGTAGCTCATTTAAAATGACTTCACTCTAGGGAAAAGCTTTGCATAGACCGATGTACAATCGAGTGCGTTCATAATGACAATCATTTCAGGATAAGGACAGATATTTCATCGATGTTTCTTCATCCTTTCTTCTTGCGTGCGCTTGCGTGCGCCTGCATCTAAAGCTACATGGTTTCTTTATCCTTTCTCCGTGTTCATCTTGCGTGCGCTTGCGTGCGCCTGCGTCTAAAGTTACGCTGTTTCTTCATCCTGTCTCCTTGCTCATCTTGCGTGAGCTTGCGTGCGTCTGCGTCTAAAGCTACGCGCATGTGTGCGTTTAGGTGATTTGTGTAAATGGAATTTAAAACAGCCTGATCAGATCGATATATATTTACGTAATAGACCAATTTACTCCAAACTACGTTGTAACCAATTCAGTTAAAATGTTAACTTCAAATCTCATTATTATTTTTCAGGGAGACAATTCCTCGCGTACGTGAGAACAAAGCTTGGTAGAGACAGTAATTTATTTATCAGGGCGAACAGAAAAAGGAATAGAAAAGCCTAGTTTTGAAAGGAAGTAGACATTTTCTTTTTCGCTCATCCACGTCTAATTCAATTCCATTTCTTGAAAGAAGATCTTGTGAAATATTCGACAGCCTTCCGCTTCTTCTCGTTTTCTTTTCGACGCGTGATTTCCATTTGAAGGGGAACTGCGCCTTTTTTTCTAGCCTTTTTTTAAAACTTTTTTTTCCTCGTGCCATCGTAATTCTGACACGGTTTTCTTCTTTCATTTTTCTTCCTCTTTATCTCTTAGGTGTTGCAAGTCATTCAGGCAGACGCTTCCATGCTCACGCATTTATAGTCAACGGCAGTCTCAACTTTTCTTTCTGTTAATGGCGAGCTCTAAAGAATTTTTTTTTTTTCACCACTTGGATTTTTATTTTCAAAATGACAAAGTTAATCCGTAATTTTCCAGAGAGATAAAGAACGAGGGAACCTTAAGACTAATTTTGAGAATTTAAGTTTTCTTGAATTTTTCCAGGGAAATCTGGCCGAGGAGAGCTAGCATCGGACTGACTAGATTTTGTTAAATAAACTGTATTTTTTAAAATGTAAGCACACATACACAGAATACACACACACATATGAGTATATACATATATGTATATAATTATATATATACTTATAAGTGTGTGTGTGTATGTATATCCTGAAACAAGATAACCAGTACAGTTATTCATCACCATTAGAAGGCATCGTGCTTACCCTATATAGAAAATGAGAAAAAAAGCTCGTTAAAACGAAGAAGAAGAAGACTTTCAGTATTAAACCACAGAGACCTCCTAACTTCTCGCAAGTTCTGTGCTAGAGCGTCACTTCTGACGCCTCTGCGCAGAGCTCAGACCAATCGCTCCAGAACGAACACCCATGGAATCACCACCGAAACCAGAGAAGGGATTGCTGCTGACATCCTCAGAGAAAAAGGGATTAGTGAATGGCTTCCGAAGAAGGGTTCATCCTTTCAGATCACGGTCCAGTGACTGACACCCACTCATAGAAAGGGACGGTAAGATTGTCTTATTCCCGGCTTGGCGAGAGAAAGCTTGGGTGCACTTGAGTGTAAGAACTGGATTTAGCGTTCTTCCCAGTGCAGGCTTGAGGAAAGTTGAACGCTCAAGACAAAGATTTATGAGATAATGCTGAATTTTAAGATACAAAAAAAAAAAAAAGAACTGGTGTGATAATATAATGAGAAAAAGGCGGGAACTATCTTGACGGCATTGAATTTGTCTGATATTCAACCTCCCTTAAATATTTAATATGCACTCGATAATAAATGAGAGGACAGCAAGAGAAGTTCACGTGCTTTTAGGACGATGTATGAAGAGGTGAATCATGGGTAAAATATGTCAAGGGGAAGGAGTTGGTGGACGGGAGGAAACTACATTAAAAGAGACGACAGAAAACCGCTGAATACTATCGTATAGCTTGTCATTCAGGAACTTGATCTTTTTGGAGAAATGTTGGTTTGCCCTTTTGTCAAGCAAATCTACGGGACGTCACTGTTTTAGTTTTCTGTAAAAGAAAACGATTGAGAGGGCTACCTATTTGTCTGTCCGTCAGCACTTTTTCTGTCCACCCTCAGATCTTAAAAACTACTGAGGCTAGAGGGCTGCAAATTGGTATGTTGATGATCCACTCTCCAATCATCGAACTTACCAAATTACAACCCTCTAGCCTCAGTAGTTTTTATTTTATTTAAGGTTAATGTTAGCTATGATCGTGCACCTGGCACCGCTATAGGTGCCAACAACACAGGCCACCACCGGGCTGTGGCTGAAAGTTTCGTGGACTGCGGCTGAGAGTTTCATGGGCCGTGGACTGAGAGTTTTATACAGCATTATACGCTGTAAAGAAAACTCGACTGCGCCGAAGAAACCGGCGCATTTTTTACTTGTTTATTTTGTAGAAACTACACTCCCAACAATTTAGTATTATAATCCTTCAGTTTTTTTATATATGGACGTGCAAGTCTTTCTATGCAGGAGGGTATTTCCTTTATACATTTTTCTTGAAAATTTGTATTATTTGGCAAAAAGTTTTGCTTATGAAAAACAAACTAAAATGGCCTGAAACTTCTTGGTTTAGGTTTCTCAGTTTAAGTTTTCTTGCGCAGTTTGTACTTTTGTAGTTTTAATGAGTTATGTGGTATTTTCTGGCACAAACACAAACAACGATTTTTTTGTGCAATAATAATTTGTTTAGTCTGTTTAATGAAAATCCACAAGATAAGTAAATATATTACTATGTAAAATAACGTTAACACTGACGGTGTTCGAAAGTCTTCGTTTATTTTACATAGTAATATATTTACTATATAATTGTGGATTTTCATTACACAGGTTGTTTTTCACGAGATTGTGAATTTCTTAGCAATGTGTTTAATATTAATGAAACCATCTTCATTAGGGATAAAATACAGAGAAGGAGAAATAACATGGAAAGAACTAGAAGTTCTGAAGTTCTGCTTGACAACAGAAAATCAGCAAGTCACATAGAGTTGACGACGACGAAGACGCTTTAGAGCAAAATACTGAACACAAACTTTGCGAAAGAAATCGTAACTCGCTCACGTAATTAGGCGGAGAGTTAAGTTCGCGAAAGAAATAGTCGAAAGCCAATTAAAAGGGAGTTCAAATCTCGCGTTCTTAACTTTAAAAACTTTTCTGAATCATTCTTCTTCCTTCTTTGTCAAAGAAACGGGGTGTATGCTTGTGTATATTTTATTGAGGACAGAAGCCCAGAAAAGTCTCCTGCAATACACCCTGGCGAAAGTCTTGTTTCTAAAGATTGAATTTTACTTTCTTTGGATTCAGCCTCATATTCTTATCACAACATGCAGACGGTCCAACGGCTAGCGAGCGTGTTCCTATATACTGTATATATATATAATATATATATATATATATATATATATATATATATATATATATATATTTATATATATATATATATATATATATATAGAGTATATATATATATATATATATATATATATATATATATATATATATATATATATATATATATATATATAGAGAGAGAGAGAGAGAGAGAGAGAGAGAGAGAGAGAGAGAGAGAGAGCTCTTTCACAAACTACAGTAAAGTCACTTACCCATAACCGAATGAGCTAATGACATGGAGAGCAAAAACTAAAGTGTAGCATCTGACATCAGGTGGTCTCATTACTATCTAACGGACCTTTCATTAACAAAAGGAGGTCATGCACGAGAGAGAGAGAGAGAGAGAGAGAGAGAGAGAGAGAGAGAGAGAGAGAGAGAGAGAGAGAGAATTTTTCACTGCACGGTAAATTACGGTTTTTCTTCGTGTCTAATTAGTAATTTATTCTCTTCGTTTCTCGCCCTTGTGATGTTGTGGGGATTTGTTTGTTTTCCCCCTCCATGTTCTGGGGACACAGGTAAGCCATTGGTTAATGGGATAGTGCTGTCAGTGCACCTCTCGCGGCGCACTGTAGGCCCGAGTTCGACTTTCCGGCCGGCTAATGAAGAGTTGGAGGAATTTATTTCTGGTGATAGAAATTCATTTCTCGCTATAATGTGGTTCGGATTCCACAATATCTGTAGGTCCCGTTGCTAAGTAACCAATTGGTTCTTAACCACGTTAAATAAGTCTAATCCTTCGGGCCAGCCCTAGGAAAGCTGTTAAGCAGCTAAGTGGTCTGGTAAAACTAAGGTATACTTAACTTTTTCCCGTTTCAGAACTGAATGACCTCGTAGGTCCCAGCGATTGGCCTTTGGCCTAAATTCTGTATTCCTTTCCATTCCATTCCAGTAGTGATAATCATAATGATAATATGTCTTGCAAGCCTCATGGAGAAGAAGTGATGGGTATCTGAGTTCCCTTATGTTGCATATATCAAGAGAATAAAAATGAATTAGGAAAGCAGAAGGTTAACGGAGAAGCAGGGTGGGGTCTGACCCCAAAGAGAGAGAGAGAGAGAGAGAGAGAGAGAGAGCACAGGAAGGGCATCTACTATGCTCGCTGATCATATTTCATCAGCACAGCTTGCATATATTCTCTGCCGTACCTTTGTACTTCTTTGTGCCTTAAAATGCAATATCTCTTGCAATTAACATTCTGTTAGTTATCTGTTAGCCTAACTGCGCTATATTCTCTGTACCTTTTTATTTCTTTGTTCCCTGAAATGCAATATCTCTTGCAATTAACATTCAGTTAGTTATCTGTTAGGCTTACTGCGCTATATTCTCCGTACCTTTGTACTTCTTTGTTCCTTAAAATGCAATATCTCTTGCAATTAACATTCTGTTAGTTATCTGTTAGCCTAACTGCGCTATATTCTCTGTACCTTTTTACTTCTTTGATCCCTGAAATGCAATATCTCTTGCAATTAACTTTCAGTTAGTTATCTGTTAGCCTAACTGCGCTATATCTCTGTACCTTTTTACTTCTTTGTTCCCTGAAATGCAATATCTCTTGCAATTAGCATTCAGTTAGTTATCAGTTAGGCTAACTGCACTATATTCTCTGTACCATTTTACTTTTTTGTGCCTTAAAACATAATATCTCTTGCAATTAACACTCAGTTCGTTATCAGTTAGGCTAACTGCACCTCCGGTGCAATCGTGATGGGAGCCATTTAGTCTCAGTTTCGACACTGGATCGCCCCTCCACCCTAAACGGGCATCACAGGACTCTGTCAATTTAGTGCACTCGAGATATAACTCTCTTCACTCGTCGAGTACTCTCGTTTGTTTGTAAACAACGGCTGCCATAAGGCCGGAACTCCCTCTCTCACGACACAGCGTTTCCTGTCTTCTTCTCTCTATCATTCGATGAATCTTCGTCTCGCTTTCTTATCTCGTTCATCATAACCACCGACTACTTGATAGCTCTTGTTTCCGACGTTCATTCGGGTTTATTTATTTATTTTTCCCGCCCCATTCTCTTGCTTAGCAGCGCGTATGGGAAACATGCCAAGGAAAGATGCCATAACTCTGATGTCTACGAGGGTGAATTATAATTCCGCGAGTTCTTAAAATTCTGAATTTTCGCCAGGCGCATCTTTCAGGGTATTTATTCGTTATGAAGGTCAGTCGCTTAGCTGGTGGTCAAGGTCCAGCCGTTCCGCGTACCTGTACGTAATCCGGGGGTACGAATCAGCCAGGCACGGTCGTTTCGAGACACGTCATTACGAGCAATTAGCGAATGACTGAATTACAAGAAACCTCCTATGATGAATGTCGGTGGGGTCGACCGTCTGTGATATCAGTGACCTAACACTATAGGACCAAGTCCGATTTCCTTCTTATTCACAAGACTACGATAGTCTGCTCGAAGCGCGCATGCGCGGAGACCTAAAATAGTCACTTGGTCTACGGGAAGAATAGGAATCGCTCTCGTCAGTGTTACGGCCACAGTGGGTCGGTAGAGGTGTGCGCTGGCTGATGCGTGGCTGGACGGAGGTTTATCTGAGATCCAGTGTTCGTGAGTCGGCAAAGTTGTTCGGGATTTCGTCAGAAGTTTTCTTGTTTTCCTTTTTTCATCGCCGTTGTGAAACTCGGAATTTCGAAGTAGAATTTATCGAACGTGCTCCACAGCTTTACCCATTTACTTCATAAAAAAAAGGGGGGGGGAAAGAATTATAAACTTTTATGAAGAGACTGTGTGCAACTCGTGACTGACAGCCCAGAAAGTTTTGTGATTAATATTTCTCTGTCTGTACAGGTGATTTTCCATGACGAAAATAGACAGGCTTTTCGAACCCAAGCATAGAAAAAGAGAGGGAAAATGTGAATCGCATGGAAGCCAAGTTTGAAACGGGTGAAGAGGGAGAGATATCTAATTCGATGTGATTGTGAAACGAAAGTTGTGCCGGACGATTCTGAGAACACTGAATTATTCGTGGGAAACTCTCCGCCGAAATGTTGACCTGGAAATCTTTAAAGGTCATTTGGGCACTGGCCCTTATGACAGTGCTGACCTCGTTCCCTCAAGTGCAGTCTAAAGGTAAGTAGGTCATTGGATTTATCAAAGGCGATTTGATTTGCTGCCGATTTGGTATAGGTCTACTTGTTGACCGGCGTAATTTGGAGACATTTCTTGCTTACTTCTGCGACTGAAGGTCCGATATTTCATGCTTTGTTTGAAGAGGTCATTTCAGTCAATCTGTTCGATATTTATAAGTAGTTTTATGTAGCGTGATTTGTTTGACACTTGAATGAATTTTTTATTTAATGCCTATTGATTAATTTTTGTTCATCTATTATTGTCAGTACATTTTCAATATCTGAATATTTGGTTGCCCGGGCAATTTTGTTTGCAATTTATTCAGTTCTATCTCGAACTTCCTTCATTATTCATGGAGTACTTTAATCTGAATGAGCTTTACGTGTTGCTTACCTTTTTTTATTTTCACCTCAATACTTGTAATTTCATTTTAGAAGTGTTTATCAATTTCTTCATGATTTCATTGCGAAGAAGTTCAGTTCAAGTGAAATCACTGAATCATAGTAGTAATGAAATATTTAGTAAAGGAATTTCTGATGACAAGGAGGGTAAAACAAGCAATGATGATAAGTAGAAACTTTACCAAGCATGAAAGATGAAGCAAAAATGTAGAATATTCCCCTGAAATGTTAATAATATTACCGGTAGATGCTAATGATATTACCGGCAACTCCCAAGAGTGACAATAAAGTTTTATTGGTAATGATAAAATCAACAAATATACGTGACAACAAAGATGACAATGGTGGAAATGGAATAATGGAAATGATATAAGGTAAGATGATAATGATAATAACCAGAAAAATTGATGGTGACTGTAAAGGTGATGTTGGTAATGATGACGGAGAAGATAAAAATAAATTACTGTAATTGTGATTATTATGAAGGATTTTTTAAAGCAAAATACGAATAAAAATGAACTAGATATATGACTGCAATAATAATGACAGTGCAATTAATAACGGCATATGTTTTGCAATAACAATCATCGTCAAATAGTCGTAACAACAGCAATAACAAAATGGTAACAAGAAGAACAGCAATAACAAACATTATCCACCTCCTCCTCCTCCTCCTCCTCCTCCTCCTCCTCCCAATAATAATAATAATAATAATAATAATAATAATAATAATAATAATAATAATAATAATAATAATAATGGTGGTGAAGAAATCCACAGTGTTGTAAATGTTGTAAATGTAAATATTTTTTAGAAGTATATATTTCTAATATATATTTACATTATCACCACTGGTGAAGAAATCCACTGTGGTGTAAATGTATAAATGTAAATATATGTTAGGAATATATATTTCTAATATATATTTGCATTTACACCACTGTGGACGTCTTCATCATTTTAGTGACATGCTATTATGAGATCTTTTATGAATAATAATAATAATAATAATAATAATAATAATAATAATAATAATAATAATAATAATAATAATAATAATAATAATAAT
>NC_089752.1:3020500-3065500 GCF_040412425.1 Macrobrachium rosenbergii
TGAAATAAGACGGCTTCTGCCCCGTAGTGGAGTAGTGCCGTCAGTGCACCTCATGCGGTGCACTGTAGGCATTACTTAAGGTTCTTTGCTGCTGCAACCCCTTTCGTTCCTTTTACTGTACCTCCTTTCATATTCTCTTTCTTCCATCTTACTTTTCAACCTCTACTAACAATTGATTCCTAGTGCAACTGCTTTGAGGTTTTCCTCCTGTTACACCTTTCAAACTTTTACTGTCCTTTTCCATTTCAGCGCTGAATGACCTCATAGGTCCCAGTTCTTGGCTATTAGCCTAAATTCTGTAAAAAAGGCTTCTGAAGGTTACGAGAAGAATGACCTGGGCAGTATGTGTGGGGCAAGAAGGATCTAAAGTATGAGAAATATTTATGAAATAAAAAGGCTTCTGAAGCTTACGAGATCAGTGACATGGGTAGTTGTGTTAGGAATGGAATGGAATATAGAGTTTAGACCAGAGGCCAAGCACTGGGACCTACGAGGTCATTCAGCGCTGAAAGGGAAATTGAGAGTATAAAGGCTTGAAAGGCGTAACAGGAGGAAAACCTCAAAGCAGTTGCACCATGAACCAATTGTTAGGAGAGGGTGGATAGCAAGATGGAAGAAAGAGAATATGAATGGAGGCGCAGTAAAAGGAATGAAAGGGGCTGCAGCAGCTAGGGGCCGAAGGGACGCTGCAAAGAACCTTTGATAATGCCTACAGTGCACCCCGTAAGGTGCACTGACGGCCCTACCCCAGAAAGGGCGAGAAATGTGAAGATACGTAGAGGAGGTGGGAAAAGGTAGCGAAGGTGTTTTGAGAGATGCTTCTGTTGCATCAGAAATGAACGAGAAGATAGATAGGTAAAGAAAGAGCATAGTGAGGATGTGTTAGAAGGAAAAAGGAGAGGAAACCTTAGAGAGTGCTTTATAGACAAGAGAGAACACGTAAATGGAAATGAAGAGCCTTCATATAGGCCTACAAGAGTGTTCGTAAGATCTCTAGAAGTAGAAGAAGCAGCGTGTACAGGATGGTTCCGCGCACTGATGACGAGCTCTCTGCTTACTATGAAGCTGGCGATCTTGTGGAAGTTTTCTGCACAGGAGTTCATCCAGGATTCCGGTTTTTTAAATGCGAATGATACTGTAAACATTGTTATTTTTTTTTCTATGGAGCCATTTCCTGTGAGGGGCTTTATGGTGAGTCTAGTGTTAGGGCGCGACGTATGAATTATGTACCTGGTAGTTAGTCTCATTTGGTGGGTCGCAGCTCAAACCACTTTCACTTTAAGGAGGTATAATCCTCTCATTTCTTAGGTAGTCCTCTGGATGAAGGTTCCTGCGTAATGGCCTTTACTGCCTTTTTGTTTTTGCTGATTTAACAGTCTCTGGTGCTCATTTACAGATGGGTGGACTGGTGGGCGGAAGCCGGGTAGGGGACCAAAAGCATAGCAGCCGTAAGCAGAGGGTAGAACCACTAACTTAAAATGGCCACAAATTTTGTTTATTTATTTATTTATTTATTTTTTTTTTTAAACGACGGTCGGGTTTGATAGGACCAATCAACGAGTAACCTAAGGGTTGGTTGCTGTTCCCCCTCTGACAAGATGTCAGAAACGTTTCAAAAAATAAAGTTCAGGAAAAATACCATCTAAAGAAAAAAATGCTTTTATTTTTTTTTTTTCGTTTCTTTTTCTCTTTCCTTTAAATGAGTGAACGATATTTCAGCTTCCTTTCCGCAGGGGACATGAATAATACTTTTGTGGGTTTTTTCCTTGCAAACCATCAAAACTATTTTACTTTTTCCTGCGCGATGTGTAAAGAATATTTTCATTGCATAACATGTGAAGACTATCTTTTTGGCAGGTGTCAAGAATAACTTCATTTTCAGATCAAAAACACAACACGAAAAACACTTTTTTCCTACAGACATTTTCAATAACTTCTTGCTTATATTCCGCAGTAATGTAAAGAATATTATTCTATTTTTTACATGAAAATAACAAGTTAAAAATGCGCCGAAATTTCTTCGGCGCAATCGACTTTTCTGTACAGTGTATAATGCTGTATGAGCCGATGTTCATGAGCTTTCAGCCACGGCCCGGTGGTGGCTTGTCCTATAGCGTTGCCAGACGCACCATTATGTCTAACTTTAACCTTAAATAAAATAAAAACTACTGATATGAGGAGACTAGAGGGCTGCAATTTGGTATGTTTGATGATTGGAGGGTGGATGATCAACATACCAATTTGCAGCCCTCTAGCCTCAGCAGTTTTTTAAGATCTGAGGGCGGACAGAAGAAAGTGCGGTCAGAATAAAGTGCGGACGGACAGACAAAGCCGACACAACAGTTTTCTTTCACAGAAAACTAAAATTTATCATGCTTGTTTTGTGGAAGGTTATCTACTCACTTGGTTCCTCTTGTACAGAAGATCTGAGGAATACGTCAGCTTTTCAGGTCGTGATCTTTTCTGCATAAGGTCTTGATATTCTCATCTGACGAACAACATCATACAATACCAACGTTTATCTGAAGGATATGATTATTCCCCATCTTGTTTCTTTCGAAGAGCTAAAGCATTTTAGAGATCTTTTGTGTCTTTTCTTTTCTAGAACAGAGAGCAGTGAAGAATTTCATTTCTAATACCAGTTTGATGTGTCGATAAATGCTGAATGTTCGTTAAACCTCGACACGTTTTTCTTGAGTATTTTTCTTGACTGCATTTCATTTAATACTCTAGTGAAAGTCTGAATTTATCCCGTGTTCATTTTTTCTGTTGCAGAAGATTCGAAGAATAATTTCCTGCTCTTGGGATTGATTTTGAATATAATCAGTTTCTCTTCCTCAGGTTACGCTTTAGTTTTCTGTAAAAGAAAACTATTGAGATTGCTATTTGTCTGTCCGTCCGCACTTTTTCTGTCCGCCCTCAGATCTTAAAAACTACTGAGGATAGAGGGCTGCAAATTGGTATGCTGATCATCCACCCTCCGGTCATCAAACATACCAAATTGCAGCCCTCTAGCCTCAGTATTTTTTACTTTGTTTAAGGTTAAAATTAGCCATGATCGCGCGTCTGGCACCGCTATAGGTGCCAACAACACAGGCCACCACCAGGCTGTGGCTGAAAGTTTCATGGGCCGTGGCTGAGAGTTTCAGAAAACTCGATTGCACCGAAGAAACTTCGGCGCATTTTTTACTTGTTTCTTATAGACAAAATAACGGATTTTTATTTTTGTTTCACTTTTTTTAACTCCAGAAAAGACTGAGAAACATATTTGAATGATTTTGATATTTTTTTTTTATTTACTGTGGTGAAGGATAATATTTCCCCACATATCACGTGGCGGGAGACCTGGAGAAAAAGCTTCCCATGTTTTCATAATTCCTCTCTTTCATATTTTTTCTAAAAATAAAAGTGCATTTTATAGTCAAGGAATATTCTTCTCTCCGCACATGAACTGTGAATTTAAATGATTTCATTATAATTCCTTTTTTTAAATCATGCATTGTTTTACATTGTATTTGGGTTTCCTTTTATAATCTCTGTTTACTGCGATCTTTGCCTATCTCATATATACATTTTATCTTCCTTGTAACATATATATATATTTATATGTATATGTATATTATATATATATATATATATATATATATATATATATATATATATATATATATATATATATATATATATATATATATATACACTCATGTACATATACTTGATATACTATGCATACATATACATATATATATATAACATATACATAGATATATACAAAGATATTACATATGTATATATATATATATATATATATATATATAATATATATATATATATTATATATATATAATAGACCCTTTGTCTCACCTACAGAGAAAAAATCACGTGAATTTATATTTGTTTAAAGGATTTTGTATGAGAATGAAAATTTGTGTTACTTTTGATATATTTCATCTGGCGCAAAATTAAAAATTCTCATATAACAAATAAAAAATATTTCATGTAGTGGAAAATAAAAATGTTTTTATGTAGCCAAATTGCAGCCCTCTGCAAAATTAAATTATTTTTTAACATAGCAATTGTTATCTTTTTAAGAAACCAGACGACCAGATTATTAATGGACAGCTTCTCTCGACATAGAATTTATCAAAGTTGCAATACTTTGATAAACGTTGACAAAACAAAGCTTCAAAGAGAATGGGAAATTTGGCATAAAATTTTACCAATTTTATTTTTTAAAAATATTTTCTAACTTTATTTAAAAAAAATATATTTTTTGTCATGAATCTTTTTCATATTTTCGACACAGGAGAGAAGGGATGTTTTCTATTAGTAAATAAATTTTCAGTTAAATCTATCGACAAGTTTCCTTTTCATAAAAAAAATATGTGGTCCCCTTTAATACATTTCACCTAAATCATAGGCCTCAGATCATCTCCACTCAAGTAACAAATGACAGGCAATTGGTAATAATAATAATAATAATAATAATAATAATAATAATAATAATAATAATAATAATAATAATAATAATAATACTCTTTATTTCAGCTCAGAGCCATATACATGGAATATACAAAGTAGAGACAATACGATACACAAAATACTAATAGACACACAAGATAAAATGATAACGGCAATATCCACACAGTTACTGAAGTAGTAATAAAAATAGTAACTACAACAATGGTAATGACAGTACTAACATTGAAAACAATAGTAAAAGTATTGGAAAAATGATAACAATTAAGATACAGTATTAATAATAGTCTTCAAGTCGAGTTCCTGCTGATTTTGCGTTTGTCACTTGTTTTCGTAAGTGACGGGACCCACAGTGCTATTCCCGAGCACTGCTGCCATATAGGTATCCATATTTAGATCATTCTAGTTGTTTGGTTATTCCTTCTATTTGCAATTTAACAATTTGCCTGACTTTATTTTTTACACTATTCAGTTTGTTTAATTACTTTCTATATATGCGGGTATTATATATTCTATAGAAACTTCTGTTCCCCAGAAATATTCGCGCTTCTTAAATAGTGGTCATCATTTATTGAATGCAAAATAATTGGAATTTATTGAATTTATTGAATGCAAAATAATCTGAATTTATTATCATGGAAAAATTATTTTAAGTTCGAGGAACACCCAGTTATAATTTTCAAGAAAATATTAATGTCATAATGATAATTACCATTGCCATTGCATTTGTTGTTTGATTTCTCTGTATTTGTTGAACGTCATGAATTCCTGCATTTCCATCACTGTTATACCAATTATCTTTTTCAGAACTGACCCCATTCCTTCGTTTCCTTGATTTTAGTTTTCTGTGAAAGAAAACTATTGTGCCGGCTTTGTCTGTCCGTCCGCGCTTTTTTCTATTCGCCCTCAGATCTTAAAAACTACTGATGCTAGAGGGCTGCAAATTGATATGTTGATCATCCACCCTCCAGTCATCAAGCATACCAAATTGCAGCCCTCTAGCCTCAGTAGTTTTTATTTAATCTAAGGTTAAAGTGAGCTATAATCGTGCGTCTGGCAACGACACAGGCCAGGCCACCACCGGGCCGTGATTAAAGTTTCATGGGCCGCAGTTCATACACCATTATACCGAGGCCACCTAAAGATAGATTTATCTTCGGTGGCCTTGATTATACGCCGTACAGAAAACTCGATTGCGCCGAAGAAACTTCGGAGAATTTCTTACATGTTTCTTTTCAACGACAGTGGCCATAAATTTGCGAATTACATGGTGATTACGCATGCATGTTGTTGACTGCAGGGAATTCATACCAATTTCATTCAGTTTCCAGACCGAGAGAGTCAAGGTTCCCAGTTACGATTGTTAGCCTCGTAGCTTAACTGCTAATTATTACTGGCGAGGTCGTATGGATTGAAATTCGGAATACGAATAAATTTTCACTAACGTCTTCAATTCTTCGAAATAATGACTCGCTAATGAGCCATCTCAGATTTACGTTTCTGAAAACTAATCATACATTGTTTGCCAGAGTCAACACGAGGCTAATGAAAACCTGTATTCAACTCAGATGTCAGCCAGTTCTTTCCGTCGCCGGCGTGATCTATTGGCGGCCGCCAGAGGATGGGAGGGGTGGTTAGTGGGAGGACGGGAGGGTTCGATTCTTGTTTTCATGTGTCAATAGAACACGCCGTATTCGAAACGTGCATGACATCATTGGCAAATTCTGTTGCCTTTCACGGTCCGTCAGGCAAGTCTTTCGCAACACAGGTTTCTATTATCACGACATGCAGGCACAAAAGGGGTCGGCATCCTCCTCTTTGGGGGGAAGAAATGGTAAAGGAAATAATTTTTCGTCCGGAATTTACATGGACATTTTATCTCCTGTAATTATGCAGAAGGAAGTCCTTCATCTCACTGTTTTAATCCTTCTTTTACTTTAGATTCCTCACTAGGACTCACTTGAACTTTGATTGTATCTATGGACGAATTGTTCATCGGTAGCTCTTACCTTACTCACACAGCGAGAGGCCTGAGGTCAATCTCAGAGAAATTAAACGGCATTGAGCATTTTTCTGGAAGATACAGTGTACCTCTGTTGACTCAAGCCGTGAATTATTTACAGCTCGGTTAGACGACTGCGATGGGTCGCAAAAAGATTATAAAGTATGGAATAGGTCTAGCAACTTCGTCCCAAATGGATCCTTGAAAAGTTGGATACCATCCCTCTAAAGGTAAAAGACACACGCACACACATATTTATATAAATTTCTGACTCAATTGAAAGACCTGGATCAGAAAACCCAGGTCTTTCAATTGAAAGACCTGTTTGTGGTTATATATATATATATATATATATATATATATATATATATATATATATATATATATATATATATGTATATCTGTACGTTTGTGTGTTGATTATTTCTATTCCATATATATATATATATATATATATATTATTTATATATATATATATATATATATATATATATATATATATATATATATATATATATATGTATATCTGTGCTCGTTTATCTTTTGGAAAATAAAATCACTGACATTTGGTCATTATCTGGAAAAATTATATATATATATATATATATATATATATATATATATATATATATATATATATATATATATATATATATATATATATATATATATCATCAGTCATGATATATTGCAGACTCAATTTCCGTGATCCGAATCCTGTCTCGTTGGGAACTAAACGATAATGAACATAACCAGAGTCATCCAACGCTTTTCGCCTCACTTCAAAAGGTCAGAGGTTATATTAGAAGGCCCCGTTTTGCCCTAATGATTTATAGGCTGTTCCAAAAATTCTTTCGGCTGGATTTTTTTTTGTTTCACTTTTCGTCCTTCTTTTGTTTCGAAGGTTATTCGTGAAATATGCATCGGACTGAATAATGGAAACACTGATAGATTCTGGGTTAAATAAAAAAAAAAACTGCAAACGAAAAATACAACGTGGAACATTTCTAGGAAGATATTTTACGTGTTTTTAATTCTGGTATTTTTTGTTTTTACGAAGAATTTAGTTCCGCTGTGATGTCGCTTGAGAGAGAGAGAGAGAGAGAGAGAGAGAGAGAGAGAGAGAGAGAGAGAGAGAGAGAGAGAGAGAATTCAAGTACACAAACATACATAATATAAACACATTTAGTATTATATATGCCTTTTGTCTTCTTGCTCCATACGTAATAACTGTTTACAAAAATATTTCAACTAAGCGTTTTTGTGACAAGAAATGTCTTCCTTCTGACTTCTGTAAATGTGACGGGAATGTAACATACTGTGACATTTTGAGGTGGCATTTTCGTTTTGTATGTATGTACATAATTAAGTATTGCTACTGTAGGTCTGAAACAGTGATATTTAGAAGTCCTGGGTGTGTAGAACAGAACAGTGTCCCGACTGAAAGAAATTTATTGTACAGAAAAAAGGAATACTGTTTAAATCATATTGCAAAAATCTGGTCAACTGGTTAAGTTTCTTGTTCATTATAATATTTCGGGGCACTGTTGTGTCCAAATTAGGAACTCTCTGACTGGTTTTGTGTTCCCCAGCTATAACAACATTTCGCCACACGACTGGGATAATTAGTGGTATCTACTGTAGATTACCCAGTTCGGCGGTCTGTGCTTTTAACGAAAAAAAAGTAAAATTAAGGTAATTTCACTTCAGTGCATTTATTAGTTTTCTGTAAAAGAAAACTATTGTGCCGTCTTTGTCTGTCCGTCCGCAATTTATTCTGTCCGCACTTTTTCTGTCCGCCCTCAGATCTTAAAAACTACTGAAGCTAGAGGGCTGCAAATTGGTATTTTGACCATCCACCATCCAATCAATCAAACATACCAAATTGCAGCCCTCTAGCTCTGGTAGATTTAATTTTATTTAAGGTTAAAGTTAGCTATGATCGTGCATCTGGCAACGATATAGGCCAGGCCACCACCGGGGCGTGTTAAAGTTTCACGGGCCGCGGCTCATACAGCATTATACAGAGACCACCGAAAGATAGATATATTTTCGGTGACCTTGATTATATGCTGTACAGAAAACTGAGGCTTGTTTTCAAAGAGCATTTTTTCTTCGGAGCTGAGTACTACAGCCCATGTTCCTAGGTGTCACAAAAGTTGGTGCTTCTGAAACAGAATGATTCCGTTTCGGTGCGTTTGTCTGCGTGAGTTTATTTTCCAAGTAAGATTTTTAGCACACGGAGATGAGTGTAGCTTTTTTTTCTCTTTGTTCTATTGATCGACAGTCTAAACTAACTTCGAATTTCTTTAGTAATTTGACCAAATCAGTTAATAGTTTGTTTAATAGTGCCTCTGACAACATATCTACAGTTTGTCATTCGTTAATGCTAATTTGAATGCCAAACTATGCTTCGTACTGCGCGTCTCCTACCTCGACTTTGGTCCGCACGACTTCAGCCAAAATCATTAACTTCCTGCATATTTAAACAAACACGAACAACACTCGCAAAGTATGTAGAAATAAATACACTGTTCGCAAACATACGCTGATACTTAAACTCTGTAAACGTTCATAACGAGTAAATAATTGCGCCCAAGATTCTTCGGCGCAATCGAGCTTTCTGTACAGTGTATAATGCTGTATGACCGTTGCCTATGAAGGTTCAGCCACGGCCAGTGGTGACCTGTCCTAGCGTTGCTGAACGCATGATTATAGCAACTTTAACTCAAATAAAATAAAATTACTCCAGGTTAGAGGGCCGCAATTTGGCATGTTTGATGATTGGAGGGTGGATGATCAACATACCAATTTGCAGCCCTTCAGCCTCAGTAGCTTTTAAGATCTGAGGGGCACAAAAAGTGCGGAAGGACAGACAAAGCCGTCACAATAGTTTTCTTTTACAGAAAACTAAAAACACTATATTTATTTATTTGTTCATAAACATGCACTGATACTCAAACTCAATATATAAACGTTCATAAACACACTATATTTATCTATTTGTTCACAAACATACAGTACATTGATACTCAAACTTTATATAAAAACATTCATAAAAACACCATATTTATTTATTTGTTTATTTACTTATTTATTTATCTATAAACATATTTATTTATGAGCAAGACGCCTTACTTCCCCCCATATACGCGCGTGCCATGAACCCTGGGTAATCACGTCGGCGCCAGCAATTTCGTCGTGTACAGCGTGACGTCACAGCTGCCTGACACACAGGACAAATGAGTCTGGTTATATTTCACGAGTAATTAAAACACTCCCTCTGGATTACCATTTTTCATTTTTATAGTCATTAAGCCTTTGTGCTCAATCTTACCCTTTTGACGCTTTTAATCTGATCCGTCTGACGTTTTGATTATTTTTCCTTTTTTTCTGTTTTTCAATTTTTTTTGTCGTACTAAAGGCTTTCTGGTGGTTTCATGACTGTTTTATTCTGTTGGAAAATAAGGTGTGTACGACACATACACACACATATATAGATATATTTACATATATATATATATATATATATATATATATATATATATATATATATATATATATATATATATATATATATATATATATATATATATATTTACTTTAGAAGGAATGGCAGCCCGAGGCTGTTGCTTTTCTAGTTTGCAGCAAGCTTTTTTTCTTTTTTAGGTGAGGATGGTAGGCCCGCACCCTGCTCCACGCACGTTCCAGGCGCTCACGTGCCAACAGCTTCTGCTATCTCTCGGTGGTCACCCCTTCATGAACTAACCAGACCTAGTTTTGCAATCTTGGTTTTATGTAAATATTTCAGTTTTACTTCCGTTTGCCTTCTTTAAAGTTTGTATTTAATCTTCTCATATCTTCTCATTTCTCTGTACCTCATTCTTCCTCTCATTGTATACATTTGACACCGGAAGTTTATCCAAAGCTTTGTGGAGAAAGTAGGACGTTATTCGATCCAGTGATTCGGTATCGTCATTATACTGATTGAGTCATTATAAAGATGATAACAGGGTACATATACCTTCTGTGTAGAACAATACACTCCATGACACGTTCGTGATCTATATAAGGTGTCAGGGACGTGATAATGACGGGGAAAATGAGTCATTTTTATACTTCCGAGTCAAAGCGAATGTTAATGAGGCTGGTTCATATTTCTTCGCTTCTGTAACCTACCTCGAACTGAGTGTTAATTCGTTGGTTTCATATTTCTTCCTGAGTTCGTCGAGATGCATCCTGATTCGAGATGGAAGAGTTGTTTTATTCGCAAAGAATTTTTAGTTTTCTGTAAAAGAAAACTGTTGTACCTGTTTTGTCTGTCCGTCCGCACTTTTCTGTCCGTACCCCCTCAGATCTTAAAACTACTGAGGCTAGAGGGGCTTAAATTGGTACGTTGATCATCCACCCTCCAATCATCAAACATATCAAATTGCAGCCCTCTGGCCTCAGTAGTTTTTGTTTTTTATTGAAGGTTAAATTTAGCTGCTAATCAAAGCTTCTGGCAACAATATAGACATGCCACCTACCTGGGCCTTTTGTTAAAGTATCATGGGCCGCGACTCATACTGCATTATGCCGAGACCATGGAAAGATAGATCTATTTTCGTACTGATTATGCTGTACAGAAAACTCGATTGTGCTGAAGAAACCTTGACGCATTTTTTACTTGTTTATTAGTTTCCCTCGTTATATTTATCCACTTATTTCCGTAACATCTGTTATGTAATCCGTGACCGATTATCATAAACTAAAATTTGGCGAGTTAATTACTAACGTTGGGTAGTAAAGATGTCTATTCGAGATTATGTACCATATCTAATGAGTATTACCCCACACATTCATGCACGCACAGAGAGAGAGAGAGAGAGAGAGAGAGAGAGAGAGAGAGAGAGAGAGAGAGAGAGAGAGAGAGAGAGATTTGTTCTCTTTCTTCCATCTTACTTTCCACCCTCTCCTAACAATTGATTCATAGTGCAACTGCTTTGAGGTTTTCCTCCTGTTACACCTTTCAATCTCTCTACTGTCAATTTCCGTTTCAGTGTTGAGAATGACCTCATAGGTCCCAGTGCTTAGCATTTGGCCTAAATTCTATATTCAGTTCAGTTAAACAAGGCCTTATAAGATCTCTTCGAAGCTGTCGGCGCTGTTTAGAAGTTTGCAAGGTGCTATTTGAATATGGAATTGCTTGTGGGACACAGTCCTACTTCCTACTACAGCTAGTATTAGTTATCGGGGACTATCTAAATACGACGCGACTCCAATTTCAGCCTTTGCTAAAAATTTCCCTTATAAGAAAAATTTGCATAACATCCGGCCACACAATGCTACTTAGAAAATGAAGCCTTTTTCAATCAATGATCAAGTGATATTGGTTGAAAGACGAAGGCATTAGCGAAATACCTCAGTAGCCTAATACTGTTTGGAAGATAAAATAGTTGATTTTGTAAAATAATGATGAATTTAACTGGAAGTCATCAGCAAAATACCGCTAAAGGTGAATTAAGTTACCGATTACTAGTCAATTTTTTTAAAGAGAATGTTCAAGACAGCACAAAACTGCTAATGAACTTTAAAAGAGACATTAGCGCGGCTATTCATATTCTATGACCGACGCGCACTTTAGTAGAACAGCCCAGAGCAGAAGAAGAAGAAGAAGAAGCAGAAGAAGAAGTAGAAGAAGAAGAAAAATGCTATACTTGCATCTTCCTTAAGAGAGGAGAGCGGGAATCTGCCATACCTGCATTAACGGGGGCTACGTTGCGGGTAAATATTCATTAGCTAACATTCAAGAACAGGTTTCTACGGAGTAGGGGGTGAGGGTGCCCAAGGGGCCCAGGGTGGATGGGGGGAGTGGCGGAGCAAAGAACGGAATACTTACCCGGCCCGTAAGTACCTACCGCTTTGTGCTGTAGGGCCGGCCCTTTCCTCTGCGAGTGGTTTGTGGTTTCATATGTGTGACTCCCGAGAGCCCTCCAGGAGAGTTTGACGGGCTGCTTGGATGGAGATAAGTCAGGGAGGACAAGGGACGGATTTCAGTTCTGAGAAAGCTTTATTTCCGTGTATGTCATACTTTAACTGTTAATATAATATATATATTTGAAGTCATTATCATCGTGATAACAATAATAACAATGGTAATGCTTATATGTTACTGTTTACATTATTGCAATGTTAACTAGTGGTGGAGAGGAAGATAGGCGCGAGCTGGTATTCGGGGAAGGATGTTTACGAAAAATACATACATACATACATACATACAAACGGGCAGATAAACAATCATACATTGAATTCATTCAAACATTCAGTCTTGTGGCTCCAATGCAGAGAGAGAGAGAGAGAGAGAGAGAGAGAGAGAGAGAGAGAGAGAGAGAGAGAGAGAGAGAGGTCCCTTTTTTCAATTATGATCTGAATAGTGATGCATATATATATATTTATATATATATACATATACATATATATATAAATATATATATATATATATAAATATATATACATATATATATATATATATATTTTATATATATGTATATCTATCTATCTATCTATCTATTTATCTATATATATATACACAGTATATATATATATATATATATATATATATATATATATATATATATATATATATATATATATATATATAAAGTCATCCTCCTTTAGTTTTGCAATTAGGGTGTTGGGATGAGGTCACTAGTCCCATACCCTTCTGTACTTGACTGGGCGTCACGAAATCATATCAACCACTAGATGTTAAATACATACTGTTATTTCACTGCTTAGGTCGAAAGACACATACATCAAATGAACGTATCATTACTGACCGTTGCTCTTGTGGGATTCGAACTCAAGTTTCCTCACTCTGTGCCCATCAGTCGAACCAGCTCTTGATGGGTATCAGGGTTGGCTGGAGTCAAGTGAAAGGCATGGGGCTACCAACTTCATCCATAAAGAATCTACCCTCTGTGTCACCCACTTGAGAGGGAGAAGTATGTATGTTGCAACACACACACACACACATATTACACATTAATCACATTAAAAACACACACACACATATATATATATATATATATATATATATATATATATATATATATATATATACAATGTGTATGTATGTATGTGTATGTCCAAACTTATGAACTGGTTAAAGATATAACAGGTAACCTTAGACCAAACGCACTGGAGACCGCCTTAATTCAGAAATATACACATGAATTCTCATGGAGGGCTACACATCCCCTCTTATTCACTCTACCTACTTTCACGCCAGTTAAACTCAGCAACATGGTGTGTGAAAAGAAGAGAGAGAGAGAGAGAGAGAGAGAGAGAGAGAGAGAGAGAGAGAGAGAGAGAGAGAGAGGTTAAAAAATGAATGAGTGGGATGAGCAGTGGAGGGGAGGCTATCGGCCTACAGGAGGTGTTAGGCCTGGTACTAAAATGTTGGCAGACACTTGGCTGCCTTCATATGCTGTTTTATAGTGTCATTGAGAACCGGGATATGTCGGGTTTTATTGGGTCGTGTGGTGTTAGTGGATTTTCTCGTACTTGAAAACCACATTTGTCAATCCATAGTCATTGTTTTTTCATGGGCAGACTGACAGAAGAGGCAAGGGTATTGGGTGAGGAAGTCTCATAGAGTATAGCAAAGTAGAGAGAGAGAGAGAGAGAGAGAGAGAGAGAGAGAGAGAGAGAGAGAGAGAGAGAGAGAGAGAGAGCACTGGACTGTATATACTGGAGTTTCTCACATCAATGAGTTATTGACACTGAACAAAACACCTAAATGCTTATAGCCATATGCAAAGCCAGATAAATAGTCCACCAGTGAAAGAGAGAGAGAGAGAGAGAGAGAGAGAGAGAGAGAGAGAGAGAGAGAGAGAGAGAGATCTGTCGAAGGCTGCCCAGACACAGAGACAAAATAATTCAAGAAACTAAGATTAATGTTCTGAGATGGAGGCAGATATGGAGACATGTTCATTCGGAGCGCGAAGCCAGTAGCTGGAGCGTGGACATTTTTCTGGGAAAGGACACCGACGCGTAATTAAGATGTTGGAAGTGTCGTTGGAAGTGTCCCTGACTGCGCTGTGGGAGACGCAGACCATGTACAGCCTTGGCCTTGGAAGAACTGCCGCACAGAAATCGCCTGGAGGAACTAAGCGTTTCTCTACAAAGAAATAGTGCAGTTCGTGACAGCCTCGAGTTCTTTCTATAGTTTCCCTCCATTTTTGTTAGTATTGCTCTTTCCAATCGACGAGCAATACATAAGGCAAACATTTCGTAGGGTGTCGAGCATAAAATAAAAGGGTTGAAATACACGTTCGTGTCGCACCTTCGAGGTTTCTGACGATTTATAGCCTTCTTCCGCCCCAGCCATGTAAAAAGAGATTATTGACAGGTGCGTTGTAATATCATAGGTAATTTCCTGGTTACGATTATGTCGTCACAGTGACTT
This sequence comes from Macrobrachium rosenbergii, assembly GCF_040412425.1. NCBI lineage: Eukaryota > Metazoa > Arthropoda > Malacostraca > Decapoda > Palaemonidae > Macrobrachium > Macrobrachium rosenbergii. The sequence goes on from NC_089752.1 coordinate 3,035,434, forward strand.
CCATGAAGACACTATTACGCAGAAAATTTTACAGAGAACCGTTCCGATGAAAAACGTGATACGGTTTTTGTTACATGCACAGAAATTCCACCCAGAAATCCTGGAAGAAGATCATAGGCTGGTTGATTTGTTTGAGGAATCAACTTGTTCCGCATTTCTTATTTCATTACCAGCTTCATGCTACACACACACACACACACACACACACACACACACACACACACACACACAGATTTATGTATTTTCCTCTAAAATAGCGCGACTCTAGACCTTGGTAGTTCACATAAGACTTGGGACAGCTCTGAGAGCAAACCATATATCTGTTAAAGTTGTGAGCTTGCAAGATAAAGCCACAATCATCATAAAGTTCCTTGAGAGATCAAATGTGTGTGTGTGTGTGCGTGCAGTGCGTACAGGTACGTGTGTAATCATAAATGGCTTTAGGTCTAAAGAAAACAGACATGTAACTGTGCATGCTCTTCTCTCTCTCTCTCTCTCTCTCTCTCTCTCTCTATATATATATATATATATATATATATATATCTATTCAAAAGAAAAGCGAGGCAATAGTCAATTTCTCATCCATCCTTCTCCTACTGGATTAAGGACTGATAGGTCCAAAGATCATATATCTGCTTAGACAGCTTTTCCTTACTACTCCTGTACTTTTCAGGGTCTCCTCTCCCCCTTCTGAACGATTCCAAATTATGCAAGCTAGTCTCCAATTTGTCGTAATCTATTCTCTGCACAGGAGTATACCACCCCATGTTTGTGAAAATTATTTATGAAACTTAATTGTGGATTTTGAATGGGACTGACAGATGTAGGGTTGAAGCCACTAGTATTGCCTGGCTGCGTTTTGATTGGCCTAAAATGTACCTCACAGAAAGCGTTAAGGCCGCCACTAACACTGTTATACCTGTGCAGGCATAACTGCGCAGGTATAACTGTACGTTAGTGTCGGCCAGGGTGGAAACAAACCTTCCAGGTAGTTGCTTCAACTCTTCCGCTTAAACAAACGGGTAAAATTGCAGACGGCTACCGCGGCCTTCCAGATCAGCGACCACCTGTTTACGTGCAAAACTGCCGCAATCCTTAGTACCAGCCCATTGATGATGAATGTGATAACATGGATAAAAGACGGTAAACATAAACAAAAGACATGAACATGAGCAAGCACATAAATAAAAGACGTAAATATGAGGAAGCACGTAAACAAAAGACGTAAACATGAGCAAGCACATAAACAAAAGGCATGAACATTCGCAAACGCACAAAGAAAACACATGAACATTCGCAATCACACAAACAAAAGGCATGAACATTCGCAAACCACAAAAAACACACGAACATTCGCAAAAACACACAAACAAAAGACATGAACATTCGCAAACCACAAAAAACACACGAACATTCGCAAACACACAAACAAAAGACATGAACATTCGCAAGCACACAAAGAAAACACACGAACATTCGCAAACACACAAACAAAAGACATGAACATTTGCAAGCACACAAAGAAAACACAAGAACATTCGCAAACACACAAACAAAAGACACGAACATTCGCAAACACACGAAGAAAACACATGAACATTCGCAAACACACAAACACAGGGCACTGGCAGTCACTGTCTGGGTTCGGTCGGCACAAGACCTTTGGCGGGAATCGTCGACAAAAGTCGCTCAGAGTGACTGTTCCTGGTATAGATGTCCACAGTTTTGCCAAACGACTGTTCCGCGCTCACTTTCTTCCATCGGGAAAATTAACATTAACATAAGAGCTATAATTTTCGTTGATATATAAGAGTGTAACGATTATAATCCGTCGTGTTCGTGAGGGGGAAGAAAATTCACCTGGACTTTCTGGAAGGTCTGGACCTTCTGGAATTAGAGGAGCGATTGTTAGCAGGTGCATTTGGAATAAGGTAGGCCTATGTTCCATTTTATGTTGATTAACAAAAATTACGATTGCTAATTTTCAGGTGTGATGTTACTCACCACATGCCGACTAATGAGGGTGTTGATAGTTATATTTACGTTGGTGATACTGATATTAAAGTACGTTGGGTTAGGTTTATTGTAACTTGTAATGGTAGTGATGATGATATTATCGATACTGATAAAGCCATCCCAAACTTTTGCCAGGGAAGACCATTATAATTGGGTAGTGAATCAACCTCAACTTTTGCTGTACTATTGGAGTGTATTCTGATTATTGTTATGGATCGTTTTTGCATTAATTATTACGTCACACATAGACTGGCATACTGGCAAGCTGCTGCGGAAGGTATGGTATTAGACCCATAGACCTATGTGGTATTATTTTACTAGTACCATTCCTCGGTTCCCAAGCCTCCTGTATATGCCCAATTCGAAAATCGTACAGAAACATATAAAAAATTTACTGTTATCAGGGTATTTATCGATGTATTTTGTTATCCGCTTGGACGTTTTTCCAAGTTCTTTGTTCAGGGTTTGACAGGTCTGGTGAGTGGGACTCCCGATTGGATTCTTATTTTGCCTCAGTGTATAGTATTTAGGGATGGCCAGAGAAATGTGGGCAGGTGGAAAATACCGAAATCCGATTGGTTCTTTTGTTCTCAGTTTCGCCAATTAATTGGAATTTGGAAATAAAAGCAATGCATGAAAAACCGACTTCGGTTCTTAGTTCATTCTGGTAGCGAATTAATAAGCCTAGTTTAAGAGGTACTGGACCGCCCCGCCCCAATATCCTGCAGTTATGGGGACCACAGTGGTAAGCGTGGTTTTAAGGGTGGAGGAAAATTCATCTGCAAGTCCTGATTGTGGTTGTGATGAGGTTTATTGAAGGTTTCTAAAGAAACATCATGCACTAGGTACGTAAGGTCTTGGTGGCCTAGGCTATGTGGAGAGGGTTCAGAAGGGTGGGCGAAGGCCCCATTTTCCAGGTGAGGACCCGGTACTAGAGAATTTACTTAAATTAACAGTGCCACAAGTTAAGTTAGTTGGGGCTGCACCTGGCCAGGTCAGTCTTAGGTTGCAACCCTATTTATTTAAAGTGCCCTAGGTTAAGTTAGGTGGGGGACGCAGTGCGGGCAGATCCTGGCTAAGTAGGGATCTGGCACCCTAGATTAGGTAAGGTTAAATATATCCTTGTATTTCTTTCGTTATGTGTTTTCCTCCACCTAAAAACAGTGCTTTTCCCTTGTGGTCCCCTATAATTGTAGAATATAGGGTCCACTATCTTTAAAACTACTCATTTGCTAACAAAATGAGCGTCAGAAGCATTCAAAGCGCACATTAAAACATCGCACAATTATTTTTTTCAAATCTGGAAAGCAATTTTTTTAGATTAAAAATTTACCATATTTTTTTACTACTAGTTAAAAATTTACTATTATTTTTTACTGCTAGTTAATGTAAGAAGGTATTATTTTTACTGAATAAATTTTACTGTCTGATTACCACCCAAGCTCAAAATGAACCAGAAATTGCACCCTACTAGGTAATTAAAAAATAAAATTTTAGAGATATTCCCCAGAGATCAGTATAATGGAAAAATTTTGTAATGCAATGTAAAGTTCCCTTCATACCTAATTTCCATAAATCAAATTTGCATATTTGAGACCATAAATATGATACAAGTGAGCCTTGTTGCTCAAGAAGATAAAAAGATTAAAATAATAAAAAAATGGCATTTTGCATAAAAAAAAATTTATATGAGGTTTACATTTTTTAATTTAAAAACCCATTATCATCTTCATTGGCATAATTAGAACTATAATTCTGGCAAAAGTTAACATTTAGTTCAGTGTATAAAAAGAATATAAATGATTAAAATAGCAAGAGATATTTGTTGAAGTTTTGGTTTTTCATGCCAAGTAGTATTCTTCATGTCTGTCTTGACACATACATACATTCATATGTATATATGTAATATATACATACATATATATATATATATGTATATATATATATATATGTATATATATATATGTATATACACATATATATATATTTATGATATATATATATAATTATATATACTGTATATATATAAAAAATTATATATAAATATATATATATATATATATATATATATATATATATATATATATATATATATATATATATATATATATGAGTGAATGCTTGTATGTTTGTGCGCTATAGAAACTGAACCGCTAGACTGATCTAGATGAAATATAGCATGTGGCCATCATTTGACCCAATTTAGACAATAGGGTAGGTTTCAAACCTGTACACCTTTCCCCCTTCCCTTTACCCCATCCCCCTTCCCCCCTTCCCTTTGTAACTTATGTGGTAAATTAGCTCTATGGGTTTATCATACCTCATTTTATGTACTCGAGACCATAGAAATATATTATTGAAAATGCTTTTCGGTCACCACCACAATGCCTGGATAAAAGGGACAGACAGCACGGTAATATCTGGATAAAATAGACAGTTACACAGTAATACCTGGATAAAAGAGGCAGACAGCACGGTATTTACTGGACAAAAGGGACAGTCATCACAGTAATACCTGGATAAAAGGGACAGTCACCCCAGTATTACCTGTCAGTTCACCACGACTGTTTGAAGGGTAAACATTTGAATGAAAAAAAATAGAGCCGTCAGTCAAACCATCAACACAAACCCCTCCCCTCCCCTCCCCCCCTCCCCCTCCTTTTTCCCTTTTCCTCCCCACACATAGGCTGTCATTTAGAGCTTTCCCAGGCAGTGTGGGGTTGGTCAGCTAGTATATATATATGTGTATGTGCACTGCTGTATGTATGTATGATTTTATGTATGTTAGTTAATTTTTGCATCGGTAGCTCTTGGAGAGATGTATGTATGCAAACATTTCCATGTATACAACCTTCTACAACAGCTACCCACTCTTGTCAACAGCAAGAACTTTCTGTCCAGATAAGCCTAAGCCGAGATATTAGAGTTGAGGCAAATACACTGAATATTTGATTTTTCTCCAGCTAGGCCTCAGAAAACCACCGAGCATGAACGTGTACATACAAAATATCAAAGGCCTTTTGTGAACTCGAATGTTGATCATAAAAACTCCCAACGACCTTTTCTATCACTGGCTGCAGTCGTGACATTTTTGTTAGTAAGGTATTTCTCCCTGTGATTGGTGCTGGCGCAGTGGGAAGCGTTGGCGTTTTACTCTATTTATTTACTCTAAATTGTTTATATTTATTGGCCTTGATGCATATTCATTTATTAGTTGGTTTATTTATCGTTGCAATTCTATGCCCGGGGGACCAGGTTTTACAATATTTCGTCATTAGCAGTTGCGTAAATGAATGGATGAATAAGTGATTGATTATATCTGGTTGTTTATATTATTAGTGATATGCCGATGGGACCAGTTTATGTATATATCTATCAATTTATTGTGTACTGAAGAAACAAACTCAATGTACAGAACAAGGACTTTCGAACAACTCACTCATTAACCCAGTTATTTACTTTTTTTTTCTGATTTTTGGCCTTATTTGTCAGCTGGGGTTCCCTTTACCATGAGTACAGAACGGTCTTTTAAGTGAGCGACGTGACGCACTGTCCCGAAACTTGGCCCAAGGTACCTTTATGATGCTTATATAAGGGCCAGCGGTAAGATGAGGCTTTCATCAGGTAGGATGACGGTATGTCTACGCATGGAATTTATTACCAGTAGGCAATCGTCATTACACACTCGTTTACAAAGAGAGTATGATTATGGAAGCAGGCTACGTTTTACTAAAAGAGATTGTGTTTGTATTTATGTGGACTTTGAAACGATTGAAAAGATACAGCGCAATAGGCTTTACTTAACGACACAAAAGTATTGTTAAGATCGTAATCATTTATACAAGTCAAAAATCAAACATTATTATTAAACACGACGGTTTGAGTAAAAACTATGTATATATATATATATATATATATATATATATATATATATATATATATATAATAGAAATGATCAAGTTTAATAGCTTTAATTACGACAAAAAAAGTTGTTAAAATCTTATTTGTTTATATGCGTCAAAACCGAAACGATACTATAAAACAACAGATTGAGTAAATGATATATATATATATATATATATATATATATATATATACATATATATATATATATATATATATATATATATACACATATATATATATATATATATATATATATATATATATATATACATATACACACATATTTGGATATATATATATATATATATATATATATATATATACATACATATATATATATATATATACACATATACATATACTTATATATATATATATATATATATATATATATATATATATATATATATATTTATATATATATATCTATATATATATATATATATAGGTATATATATATATATATATATATATATATATATATATATATATATATATATATATATATATATATATATATATAATGTAATGTATGTATGTGTGTGCGTGCGTAAGTGTGTCCGTGTGTTTAAAAGTTTCAGTAAAAGAAAGATGTAGAATATTGGTGATAGGTTCCCTCACGATTTTCTAAACAGAGACAAATCCTGAAGGCAGAGGCAGTTCCACAGTAATTCATCAGTGAACAGGACGACGAATTAGAGCAAATGTTTATTTCTTTTCGTGTTTATGTGGTCAGCTTAACTTAACGCACACACACGCACATATATATGTGTATATATATATATTATACACACATATATGTATATATATTATATATATATGTATATATATACATATATATATATATATATATATATATATATATATATATATATAGTGTGTGTGTATGTGTGTGTGTATACAGATAATATTAAATTATATTGACCTTGTTAGAATTAATGTAATAACAGAATCTGTAAAGAACAAAAGAACTGGGTCTGAAGATACTATTTTGCTCCGTTACCGTAAGACTGAGAGCCAGATGGCTACGTAACACCTACCAGGCCACCACATCACACATTTATTGAGCAGTATAGCTAATGTCCAGGCTGTTTGGATCTTCGATGTCATTGCACTTGACTTCCTCCCAGTCTTTCATAATTGTTCTTTACCAGAGGCTCCAGGAAAACAAGGAATCCCAGACCCCGTGTGTCATCCGAAGTCAAAGGCCAGCGATTATATTTTTCTCCAGAACAGAATTAGTTCGGAGAAATCTCCGACCTTCTTTTTTCGCCCGAAAGTTGAAATATTTTCGCCCGAGCATCACACAGAGGGCAAGCTGAAACTCCATTAACTTTCTTCATAAGAACGATAGATATTTTCGCGAGAGGGAAACTTTGTTATGAAGAAACTCTGTTGCGGCAGAGAAAATAGAGATGTGTTCGGGGAGGTCTGATCGCTTGAGGGCCCAGTGGGGAAGAATGCATAAATTCGGATGGGGCGTTGCGGGAATGTGGAAGGAAGGAAGGGTCGACTTCAGAAAAGAGAGAGAGAGAGAGAGAGAGAGAGAGAGAGAGAGAGAGAGAGAGAGAGAGAGAGAGAGAGAGAGGACGGCGGGGGGTAGGGGCAAATAAGGAAACAGGTTCCTTCCTGAGTGGAGTGGGAAGACATGGAAACAAAAAGTAGTTCTTTTATAAATTGTTGACGAAATTGGATGAGCTAGTTATTAGGAGAATAGAAATTAATGGAAAGTTGGCGACATTTCCTTAATTGTGAAAGAGACCTCTCCCCCCCGAAGACAAAAATTAATGAAAGTAATATATCTCGAAAAATCACAGGAGAAAACCTATGCTAAAGGGGAGAGGAGAGAGAGAGAGAGAGAGAGAGAGAGAGAGAGAGAGAGAGAGAGAGAGAGAGAGTTAACGTTAATGGATATATGTGTTAAGAGAGAGAGAGAGAGAGAGAGAGAGAGAGAGAGAGAGAGAGAGAGAGAGAGAGAGAGAGGATCATATTGTATGAACGAAACAGGCCTAATTGAAAAGGCATATTGTATGAGAGAGGAGAGAGAGAGAGAGAGAGAGAGAGAGAGAGAGAGAGAGAGAGAGAGAGAGTTAACGAATGGATATATGAGAGAGAGAGAGAGGAGAAGAGAGGACATATTGTATGAACGAAACAGGCCTAATTGAAAAGGCAATTTTATTCAACCTCCGTATGAGAGAGAGAGAGAGAGAGAGAGAGAGAGAGAGAGAGAGAGAGAGAGAGAGAGAGAGAGAGAGAGAGAGAGAGAGAGAGAGAGTGAGAGAGAGAGAGAGAGAGAGAGAGTCGCAATACAAAAGTAAAAATAAAAGAACTGTGAAAGAGCCCTCTCCCCCGAAGACAAAAATGAGTGAAAGTTATACAATATCTCGAAAAATCTCAGGAGAAAACCTATGCTAAAGGAGAGAGAGAGAGAGAGAGAGAGAGAGAGAGAGAGAGAGAGAGAGAGAGAGAGAGAGAGAGAAACTCGCAGTACAAAAGTAAAAATAAAAGATTGTCAAGATACTTCGACGCCTACATGTGTAAGAGTGCCTGAGAGAGAGAGAGAGAGAGAGAGAGAGAGAGAGAGAGAGAGAGAGAGAGAGAGAGAGAGGTGGGGGGGGGGAGATAGGTGGATAAAGTAACAGAACTCTAGTACAAAGAAGTAAGAGATAAAAGGTTAACGTACCGCCCCTATATATGTATGTGCGTCTGAGAGAGAGAGAGAGAGAGAGAGAGAGAGAGAGAGAGAGAGAGAGAGAGAGAGCGGAATGCTAAAAGGGGGCCACAGAAAGAAATACTGCAGGTGTTGAAAGGAATGCATATCAAGGTAGACTTTAAAATCTAAGAACAGTTTTGTGACGCCTGAAGAAGGTAACTTGATAGTGCGGGATAATTACCCGGAGCTGTCAGTCCTTAAGAAGAGTTAACATGGTGGGGAAATGTAGAAGGACGTAGAAAAAATAGAAAATGTTTTGGAGAAATTTGGAAAACTATGTAAAGAAAGGTAAATGATTGTGGAGTTGTGTCAAGAGAGAGAGAGAGAGAGAGAGAGAAAAAGGTATAACATGGTTATCACATTAATTTTTACCAAAAGTCGCAGCGGTGTCTCCAGCATTTACCATTCTTTCGTGGTGTTCATTTATATTGAGCAACAACTGTCACATCACAGATGTTCGGCCGCTTGGTGACTTATCTTCTTCTTCTTCTTCTTCTTCTTTTAACGTGCTTTTTTCCCATTTTTGTATGGGGTCATATTCTTAAATAACAGATTAAATGTTCGTAGCTGATCTTAGCTCATCTGTACTCTCTCTCTCTCTCTCTCTCTCTCTCTCTCTCTCTGCGCTAGAAATAGTTTTTGAGGTTGAAGGGATCGCAGTATTCCAAGGAAGGCTTCGATATCTCTTGCCTGCGGATGTCTTCAGGGGTCGTACATAACTAGCCTACGAGGTCTCTGCTTCGTTGGTGCTTGTTATCAGATTTCAAGCGAATATATAGCGCACGTGGGAGGTCAGTTGGTGGCTGAATAAAATCATTTTCCGTTGGGAATCTCTCTCTCTCTCTCTCTCTCTCTCTCTCTCTCTCTCTCTCTCTCTCTCTCTCTCTCTCATTGATCTTGTTTTTGTTGATATTAGTCTTGTGTAATCTTTAAAATACTTAAATTAATGTCATTCACATAATTTCATGGACCTGTTGGCAAAGACTTCACAACATGGTAGATAGTTGGTTTGGAATTACCAATTTGCGTAATGCCTAATATGGTAATCAGTGCCGTAAGCCATCATTTACTCAAACAAATTATACGAATAAACGATGTTAAGCTGAATTTAAATATAGGGAAGGAATAGTGATTATATTTAATGTATGCTTCCTGAAGCATTCCCATAGCACCTCAAGTTGCCATTAGTGATTTCTGTTTTTATTATTACTGATGCTCGTCGAAGTTGCTCGCTCGTCTCCCGAGGGCAATAAATCCGAGTTGATGTTACCAACCCATGTCGTTTGTATCAATTGTCAGCAGGACTGATTCTGACGTATCGACCAGAGCTAAGCGAGAGAGAGAGAGAGAGAGAGAGAGAGAGAGAGAGAGAGAGAGAGAGATGATGGCAGTGGTGTCAAAGAATCGGAATTTTAAATTTAAGTGCTAAGGTAATAAAGAGTTAAGCAAATTAATCTGCTTGCATGGCTGAGAGAGAGAGAGAGAGAGAGAGAGAGAGAGAGAGAGAGAGAGAGAGAGAGAGAGAGAGAGAGAGAGATATGATGGTAGTGCTGTCAAAGAATCGGAAATTTGAATTTAAATGCTAAGGTAATGAAGAGTCAAGGGAATTAATCTACTTGCATGGCCGAGAGAGAGAGAGAGAGAGAGAGAGAGAGAGAGAGAGAGAGAGAGAGAGAGAGAGAGAGAGAGAGAGAGAGAGAAATGCAGATATTAAATTGAAATTCAAAACCCATGCAATGAAAAGTGATGGTAATCAAATTATCTGAATGTGTGTGTGTGTGTGTGTGAGAGAGAGAGAGAGAGAGAGAGAGAGAGAGAGAGAGAGAGAGAGATTTCAATTAACGAAAGAGCAAAACAGGGAATATTTTGTCCATGACATATGGGAATTGGATTTACATTCAGAGCTTGATGGAGACTGATGGAAAACCATTTACTCACACGGACGGTGCTGAGGAAGTAACGACGCCAGTCACTCTGGAAGTTTGGCCCGGGTTGTCGACCAGTCGAGAAAGAAATATAATAATGAAGTGATTGATGGCGCCCTTCCCTCTTCTTTCCCCCCTCTCCCGTTCAATCCATATTCCAAAAGTGATCTGGAAGTTTGACCGCCCATTTTGACCTTTTATGGAAAGTCGTGATCGATGGCATAGTCGATTCCATCCAGCGCTTATGGAGCCAAAGATAGAATGGACGTGCCGTTGTAAAGGAAGGGCTTCCCGAAGTTGTCGTGTCGGTAGAAAAAGTTTTGGCCCCCCGCGGAATTCGAGGAGTGTGCTTTTGCAAAGGCACACTGCTGCTCACAATACAACAGGGGAATTGAGTGTCGTTGCGGAGGTAATCTGTGCCTCATCATGACAATTATAAGGTGGGCAAAAGGTCTGGTCATCCTACCTGGCTTGTAGCATGTTGGGTATGCTGAAGGTGAATGGGGAACACCTGCGTCTTGTAAATTTGGTGCGCGGATGGAGGTTCCCTAATTTAAGGGAGTTTTCCTGGGCTAATGGTCATTGATTAAAGATAATCGAATAAAGGAAATGGACCGTCCGAAATGAAGAGAGCAGGGAAAAATAATCGAGAAGTCCACTCGTTCTCCCTCTGCCTTTACGGTGAATTACTGTAATTTGAAAGGAAACTGTCGTGTTGTGACTGTGATTTTAAAGTCGCGATCTAATTTTTTTTTCATAGTTTATTATAGACAAAATTATATTGGTTTTGTCATTTTGGGTACCGTAATCATTTGGGTGTTTGAATGTAAGGGCTGATTAGATGGATAGTCTAACATGCTTTTATTGCCAGGCCTGAAGAAATGAAGAAAAAGAAGAGTTGAGGATGAAGATTCGAGAAAAACTGAACAAGGGAAGGATAAAGGTGTATATATATATGTATATGTATACATACACACACACACACACACACACACACACACACACACACGTATATATATATATATATAGATGAGCGTGTGTGCTTACAAATAACTATATTCCCACCTTGACCCGTGGCTTTAGTTACTTTTCAAAATCATCTCTGATGTTTAATAACTAGTGAATAATTCCATCGCGTTCAAATGAACAAAGCTGATTTTGCGAATTCCTGTAAGAGTTGGCTGTACTGCGTACTTTGGCAGCTCTTGTTATTAGAGTTTCCTTGTGGAAGTTTAGTTATCACAAAAGTTTTTTCTTTTTTTTTTTTGCTTCTGTTGCTCTGCAAGTCCTTACTACCTTTACTTGCTTTTAGTATTATCGCTGAAGATGATAATGTTAATTACAGAGAGCGAAAGTTTTATATTAGGCTGACGATTTCCTCCTACCTCTCAATATAGGATTGTAATAACCACTTAAAAAAAAAAAGGCAAAGTCTTATAAATATTGAAACAAGAAAAGAAGACCTGAAAACAGCACCAGAGCTGACAATCTGGGCGTCCAACTTAGAAAGACGTGGAAGCGGAGATGCTAAAAACTCGACCAGCTAAAACACCTCGAGGAGGTTTAATCTTCCCCGTCATATTTAGTCACTAACGCTGTTTGTCATTTAGATTTACGACAGTGGCTGCAATACGAACTAGGAGGCGGATTTAGCTATTGCTCGGGCCCCCTAAACCAGGACTTCTGAGAGGGCCATAAAGACGAGAATTTACTACGCGTCAGGTCCCCCTCCTCTTCCGACGTCTACAAATTGATTCATTCGTTTACGCGAGCTGGCGACGCGTCCTTCCCACACGTACTTCTAAGATGTCTTTGATCCTCGGGTTGCACGATTGGATGGCATTCTGTTCTACTGTTTAACAAGCCTTGGAATTTTCTCCTTCCGTTTTCTCTGTCCTTGACAAAAGTTCATCCCAGAACCCCGCTCCTGCTCTACCCTTATAGTAAATGGTTCTCAGAATTAAAGGTAAATATACTCTACTTCTGCCCGCAGCCATTTACAAATTCAGATTGTAGACGTGCATCACAGGCAGCACAAAATATATTAGCGGTGAAACGCACACCTTGGGATAAGGGCGTAATCGATACCTTGGCGTCATACCAGGATGATGATGAAATTCATACGTTAGGGTGAGAATTTTTTTTTTTTTTTTTTTGCCTTGAATTGCCTTCCAGGAAAGACTTCTTTGGAGGCTGGTACCTCACCACTGGAATTCTTCAGGTATTTTTTTTATCGTTATCCATTCATATCTTAACGATTTTTTGACAATGTTTTAGACAGATCAGCATCTTCTTTATCTTAACGATTTTTTGACAATGTTTTAGACAGATCAGCATCTTCTTTGTTATTATTATTATTATTATTATTATTATTATTATTATTATTATTATTATTATTATTATTATTATTATTATACTGAAACAGAAGTGTGAACCTGTCCCAATATCCAGTGATTAAATTCCAAGGAAGATAAAGGCAAGGCAATAGGTTTGGTCCTGGGATGAATTTGCTGAGGACTCAATTATCTTGGTTATCAACTCGTTCATTTAGCACCGAGATTCTCTTAGTGGTATAATTATATAAAGGCTACCTTAACAGCGTATTGTGAAGTTATTTGATTAAAGTCTTCATTTGCCTGTGATGCTGATTATACGGGTTTTGATGAACAAGATGACTAAGTATACGCATGCGCACTGTTACCGCTTCCTACTGTGCTTCTTTCTGCAAATATAGCACAATATCTCATTTTTATATTTACCGGAGCTTGGCTTCCGCCCATCTTCAAAGAGCTATAATGGGCGGAGACTCCACGCAGGCTTAGGCATCTGATCTTTCCCTAAATTCCAGTCAAGTTCACCGAAAGGGGTTTTGGATTGTTAGCGTGCTTACGCGACCTTAATTGTGACAGAGTTCGTAAAGGCCTAGTAATTGATGTTGGCCGGGTTTAAGAACATAAGTCACCTGTTCTTCAAAGGTGATTAAAGTAAAGATAAAGTCTGTGGAAGTCTTTTTATGCTTCTTTTTTTTTTTTACTCTTTCCCCTCTTCTTCTTCTTCGCTTGTCTTTGGGTCTTGGGTCGACCAGTTCTAGGTCTTGCGCGATCATGTTCCAAAATTTAGGCAGGTTTCTGCAGAAGGACTCAAAAGCTGAGATTTCCACATCTTGCAGGTAAAGGAAGCACATCGGAAAAGAAGTAAACACATGCAAAATGACAAACTCAGTGAAAGAGGGGAGACTTTCAAATATATAGAGGCTTAGATACAGGTGGATTATGGTAGCCAAAATATAAATCGTGTCTGTTGTGGTTAGAAAACTCACATAAAAACTCACATAAACAATAGCCAATATTAGATTTGGTGGAAATACTCCCATTAGTTCTTCGGATTAAATGTGAAGAGAGAGAGAGAGAGAGAGAGAGAGAGAGAGAGAGAGAGAGAGAGAGAGAGAGAGAGAGAGAGATTTAGCAAATATATTTAACATATTCTGTTACCAGTTGGTTAGATATTGTGACTTCGAAAATATGTTCAACAGCCACTGTTAACTTTGCGCATGGGATACACAGGTTATATACTTTTGAAAACGAAGCATCTTATGTAAGTTTATCTGTAATTTTAGACTTGTTTTGAATAGCCAGCCAATCTTGTTTTCATCTCTCTCTCCTCTCTCTCTCTCTCTCTCTCTCTCTCTCGCGCTGTTAAATATTCAGTTATTTGACATTCTTCTAATAAGCATAGAGGCTAGGTATCGTATCAGAAATGATTCCAGACAGAAAATCTTGTTTTCGTCTTCTCTCTCTCTCTCTCTCTCTCTCTCTCTCTCTCTCTCTCTCTCTCTCTCTCTCTCTCTCTCTCTCTCTCTCTCTGTTGAATAGCCAGTTATCTGACATTCCTCTAACAAAATTCCAGCTAGAAAATCTTGTTTTCTCCTTCTCTCTCTCTCTCTCTCTCTCTCTCTCTCTCTCTCTCTCTCTCTCTCTCTCTCTCTCTCTCTCTTTTAAATAGCCAGTTATTTTACGTCCTTCTAATAAACTTAGAGACTAGCTATCGTATCAAAAGTGATTCTCGACAGAAAATCTTGTTTTCGTCTTTCTCTCTCTCTCTCTCTCTCTCTCTCTCTCTCTCTGTTAAATAACCAGTTATTTGACATTCTTCTAATAACATAGAGGATAGCTATCGTATCGTATCAAAAGTGATTCCAGGCAGAAAATCTTTTTTTCTCTCTCTCTCTCTCTCTCTCTCTCTCTCTCTCTCTCTCTCTCTCTCTCTCTCTCCGCCCCCGTTCCGAAAACCATGTTACCAGAACTGTCTCGTTGCTTTTTTAGTGCCCAACAAAGGGTTGGTGGCCCAGAAGGAAAGCCTTGAGAAGAGACACTGTCGGATAGGACTAATGGGCGAGTGTCGAGGGGAAATTCTGGGTCCGGGAGAGGACTCTGGAGGAGGGAAGGAAGCTTTTACTTAGGTCGAGGGGAGACTGAGTGCTGTGCGAGAGGGGAAACGCGGGCGTGTATAGTGGGTGTTTGCAGTAGGCTGAGGCCGAGGGTATATGTGTGCCCTTTTAGGGGAAAAGCGGAGGAGGTGGGCGGAAATGTGTTTTGAGAGCTTTATTTATCGCTGGCGCGTCGTCGACGCGTTTAAGGAATTCTTTTTTTTATGTTCACGTGTGAATACATTTATATATATATATATATATATATATATATATATATATATATATATATATATATATATATATATATATATATATAGTTTGTGTAAGAAGCAAGAGATCATGCCTGCCTATGAGCCTACAGAGGCCCAGGAGTACTTTATTTATTAATATTATATAATGATATATATATATATATATATATATATATATATATATATATATATATATATTTATATATATATATCTATACATATGTATATATATATATATCTATACATATGTATATATAGATTATATTTATATGTGTGTGTATGTGTATTTATATATGTATATATATACATATATGTATAAATATACATATATATGTATATATATAAATATATAGCTTTCACATTCAATCATAACTATTTTCGGGAAATATATATGTGTGGGAGTTACTCTAAGACATCATAAATAGAATACACACTAGTTTAGAATTTCCTCATAGTTTTATTGATATATATGAGTGCGTGTTTAATTATGCGTATGCGATTATTTTGTGATAACCACTCACCTCTAGCTTTATTCATGTTATAATTGTTCTTTGCAGCGTCCCTTCGGCCCCTAGCTGCAGTTTCTTTCATTCGTTTTACTGTACCTCCGTTCATATCACTCTTTCTTCCATCTTACTTTCTACTCTCTCCTAACAATTGATTCACAGTACAACTGCGATGTTTTCCGCCTGTTACACCTGTCAATCCATTTACTGTCAGTTTCAGTTTCAGCGTTGAATGACCTCATAGGCTTCAGCGCTTGGCCCTTGGCCTAAATTCTGTATTCTACTTAACATGCAATGAAAAGCAGTTATGGTAACTCCAACGTTGCGTAACGGTCTCTCCATGTAAACTAAGGTTGGGCGAAGAGAGAATCATCTTTTATTAAATAAAAGGAAGAAGTTGAGGAAAGACATAACTTTCTCCTACTGTCATATGGAAATTTAAATGGCAGTCACGTATTAGTATCGGGGAATTTAAATTGCAGTCACTTATTAGTATCGGGAAATTTAAATGGCAGTCACTTATTAGTATCGGGAAATTTAAATTGCAGTCACTTATTAGTATCGGGAAATTTAAATTGCAGTCACTTATTAGTATCGGGAAGTTTAAATGTCAGTCACTTAATAGTATCAGGAAATTTAAATTGCAGTCACTTATTAGTATTGGGAAATTTAAATGGCAGTCACTTACAGTATAAGTATCAGGAAATTTAAATGGCAGTCACTTATTAGTATTGGAAAATTTAAATTGCAGTCACTTATTAGTGTCGAGAAATTTAAATGGCAGTCACTTATAAGTATCAGGAAATTTAAATGGCAGTCACATTAGTATCGGGAAATTTGAATGGCAGTCACTTACAGTATAAATATCAGGAAATTTAAATGGCAGTCACTTATTAGTGTTGGGAAATTTAAATGGCAGTCACTTATAAGTATCAGGAAAATTAAATGGCAGTCACTTATTAGTATCAGGAAATTTAAATGGCAGTCACTTATAAGTATCAGGAAATTTAAATGACAGTCACTTATTAATATTGGAAAATTTAAATGTCAGTCACTTATTAGTATTGGGAAACTTAAATGGCAGTCACTTATTAATATCGGGAAATTTAAATGGTAGTCACTTATTAATATCGGGATTTAAATGGCAGTCACTTATTAGTATCAGTAAATTTAAATGACAGTCACTTATTAGTATCGGGAAACTTAAATGGCAGTCACTTATTAGTATCGGGGAATTTAAATGGCAGTCACTTATTAATATCGGGATTTAAATGGAAGTCACTTATATTAGTATTGGAAAACTTAAATTGCAGTCACTTATTAGTATCGGGAAGTTTAAATGGCAGTCACATATTAATATTGGGAAATTTACATGGCAGTCACTTATAAATATTGGGGAATTTAAATGGCAGTCACTTATAAGTATCGGGAAATTAAAATGACAATCACTTATTAGTATCAGGAAATTTAAATGGAAGTCACTTATTAGTATCGGGAAATTTAAATGTAAGTCACCTATTAGTATCGGGAAATTTAAATGGCAGTCACTTATTAGTATCGGGAAATTTAAATGGAAGTCCCTTATAAGTATCAGGAAATTTAAATGAAAGTTACTTATTAATATCGGGAAATTTAAATGGCAGTAATTTATTAGTGTTAGGAAATTTAAATGGCAGTAATTTATTAGTATTATGAAATTTAAATGGCAGTCATATATTAGTATCAGGAAATTTAAATGCCACTTTTGGTTTGGCATTGGGAGACTTAAGTACAGTTTTTCACTGGTGCTGGGAAATTTAAATGACAGTCACTTATCAGTATAACGAAATTTAAATGGCAATCTCTGATTTATCATCGAATGATTTAAGTAACTGTCTCTTATTGGCACTGGGAGAGTTAAGTGACAGTCTCTAATTTGGTATCAGTAGATGTAAGTGGCAGTCTTATTGCCTTCGGGAGATTTAAACGTTAGTCTCTTAATGGCATCGGAAGAATTTTCAGTTTTTTTTTCTGCGTTGGAGCTGAAATGTGCTTTAACATAATACTTTGGAAAGGGATGGCATTCTAGAAAGTTTTAATAAATCTTGTTGGCAGTATTGAATGACAGGTCTCTATTTTTTTTAGACTTTGATCTCAGTTGAAAGGATGTGCATGACAGGTAGGGTCTCATGTTGTTTAAAATGATGCCATTTAGAAATGTCGAGGTAGTTTTTTTAGATATAAGAATAAGCTTTTTCTGTCAGTCTTGATTGACAGGTCTTGCTCTTGTTCAGTGAAAAAGGAAAAGTTTAATATCTGGCATTTCTCATTCACTTCAAAGTTTAACACTGAATCTTGCACCATTTCACAGATCTGTTGTTCTGGACGGGCATTGTCTGAAAGCTGCCAATTACTCATGTGTCATTGTTGCTCTCTCTCTCTCTCTCTCTCTCTCTCTCTCTCTCTCTCTCTGCTAATGGTGCTTGTCTCTTAAGGGAGATAACTTAAGTGTTTTAGATTGGTTACAAGATGAGCAAGATCAAGAGGAAGTGCCATTGAGGGTCGTGCCTTCTTGTTAGTTCTATTAGAGCCCAAATTACAGTCGAGCCATTGTTGCCTGTCGTCGATTGGTCCTTTCCCTCAAGACCCCGGATAAGTAATTAGATCCGAGAAATCCTCTAAATAACAGCTGCTGCTGCCACCTTACTTCACAGAAGTCACTTTTGACTACGTATCTGCTAGATTTCGTCAACAGGACATGACCGGTTGGGCAGGCAAGAACGTATCTATCGTCTTAACAGGCCGTCGTCACAAACATCTCCACAGATCTGAAGCCCTACCGAGATCACACGGCTCTTGTCAGTTCTTGGAGTGGAGGTTGGGAAGAGTGAGTATACCTTAGTTTAACCAGACCACTGAGCTGATTAACAGCTCTCCTAGGGCTGGCCCGAAGGATTAGATTTATTTTACGTGGCTAAGAACCAATTGGTTACCCAACGGGACCTACAGCTTATTGTGGAATCCGAACCATTATAGCGAGAAATGAATTTCTATCACCAGAAATAAATTCCTCTTATTCTTCATTGGCCGGTCGGAGATTCGAACGCGCGGCCAGCAGAGTGCTAGCCGAGAACGGAACCCACCCACCCAATGAGGAACTAAAAAAAATGGAGTGGAGTTGGAAGGGAAAAGTAAAATAATCCTAAGAGGAGAGACTCGATATATGACGGAGACACAAAACAATAAACCAAATCAAGTAGGGGTGGGGAGGGCATAACGAGGAGAAGAGTAAGAATAAGAAAAGGGAGAAGCGAAGACTTAAAAAAAAAAGGAGGGGTGGCGGTAGGGGGAGGGGGATTCGCTGAATGAGGGAGGAGTGAAACACGAGGAGCCCGAGTGGCGTAATGGTAGAAGATAACACGGGGAGGTCTTGTTAATAGGCCGGAACTCGCTTCCCATGGGATGTCCCAGACAAAGGGAGAGATGGAATGGGGATGAGTAAGCGATATTAGGATGATGAAGGGTGTGGGAGATCGTAAGATAAAAAGAAGGGGAAGTGCGGGACGAAAATTAGTCACGAAAATGGCGGTGAGAGACTGGAATAACTTGGGTGCTGGAAGGGTGCCGGGATTCCTTTTTTTTTTTTCTCTCTTCTTCTTCTTCTTCTTCTTTTGATCAGTAGGCTGGAATTGTCATAAATTCTAATAGCAGATTGAGAACGACAGAGGTGAAGGCAGAAAGGTGGGAATTTAATATGGTGGAGCAAAAGTGGACATAAGAGAACTGACGTCAATTTCTGGAAATCTGTTCAAGTTGATGACTCAAGAACTACAAGACATTTACTTATATATATATAATTAAATTTTTAAAATTTACAAATGACTATATTATTAATTTAGTAACAGAGCTAAGAAATGTATAAGTTTTTTTCGAGAATTTATTCTTTCACTGACGTACAGGAAGCCTTTCAGAGTTTTTGACATAACTTTCTAAACACCAAATAACAGGCGAAAAATAGATGGCTGTTACTCTCCTTTATCACCTTTTGGCTATACCTTCCATTTAGTGAGTTAGGGTAGCACGCAATAGCTGACTACAGACAAAACAACACATAAATGCTACTTAGAACTGTAGACTATCTTTGCTGTCAAAAGAAAATTCTTTTACATTCGTGGAAGTTTCAAGAGGAGGGACGTCAAGAGATGACCAAACGATTCCACAAAAAAACAAGGAACTTTGCGTGAAAGATGTCGGAGGTTAAAGCATGAAAGTCGTCAAGAGAAACATGACTCATTATGAACTGAGTCATCTCTGAGGGGTCACTGCCAAAGAAGGAAAGGTCTTTTAAGAACCAACGAATGGAAAATGGGATGCGAGAGTGCAAAATGTGATCCTCAGGAATTTTTTGAGAGGCATTGAGGAAAAAAAGCTTAAAATTTACTCATCTGTGGAGACAAAAAAAAACGTTTTGCCAAAGAGAGAAGATGGCCGCAGAAACAGGAAAGAGGTTAGTCGTGGCTCAGTTCGTCTTTTTTTGATAATTTAAGAAAATCATCTCTTGTATAATTCTTCAGGAAGTTTAAAGCCTCTGCGGATCTATAATTAGAAATAAGTCGATGCCGGTTTCAAATATACATACATATATATATATATATATATATATACATGTATATATATATATATATATATATATATTGTATATATATATATATATATATATATATATATATATATATATATATATATATATATATATATATATATACTGTATATATTTGTAAGAAGCATCCACTTATTACTGATTATACATCTGTAGAAGCTTTTAAATCTTGTTGAAGAACTATACCAGACATTTTTCTTAAAGTGTCAGTAAAAAGACGAACTGTTTGTGTAATTATATATATATATATATATATATATATATATATATATATATATATATATATATATACATACATTATATATATATATATGTATGTATGTATATATATGTATATATTATATCTATACATATATATACAATATATACATATGTACATACATACATACATAATACATACATATATATATGTATATATATATTACAGGCTCCTACATGCATGCATAAATCTCATGCGAAGAAACTACAAAAACCAGAAAACCGACAAATTTTGCTGGAGCATAAAAACCGCGAACAAACATTGTTTTTTCTCATATTCCATTGTCTGATTTCTTGCAATGATAAACGAGGTCTGTTGAGGAATGACAAGCGATAATTTCTCATGCCGAACATAAGCAAAGTCTCTACTTAGGGGAGTATACTCCCACACTACTGGTTTAACTTCGGTAACGAAGATGCGTTGAAAAACACATAATAGTGGAGGTTATCCATGGATCTTTATCTCTGACAGCGAAATATGGCGTGGTGACGCTGGACGGCCGTGTGGTAGAAGTTATCTACGCATTTTTAGTTCTGCTAATGATACGCTTCAGTGACAATATTCAAATGCCATGTGATAATGGACGCCATGAAGGTATCTTGATCTCTGCGAGAGAATCACGAAGGAATAACAGCATTCAAGGACAGTGTGATAACGGACATTATCAAACTGTCTGTCTTTGTTAGCGAAATGTGAAGGCGTGACTGTGTTTCAGGAAATGGCGACAGTGGATGTCATCCATTTACGTTTGTCTCCGCGTGACAGGATTTAAACTTAATGTGGTAGTGCACGTCATGAAAGCATATCTGTCCGTGATAACCGAGTATGGAGGCGCGATCACGTTAATTGACAGTTTATTCAGGAATAGAAGCACATGCATGGAACGCCCAAGCATCTGCGGCACATCACCAAGACACGACAAAGTCTGTCGAGCAGAGGACTACGGCGAGAGTAAAGAGGACGAGGCATATAATAGAAAAATATCAAGGAAGGAGGAAAAGAAGAAGAAGATCATTTGAGAATCTGGTCAGCTTTCATCACAGCGTCCCTCCGGCTACATGATGTTCGCTCTAGACAACGTGGCCAGAGAGAGAGAGAGAGAGAGAGAGAGAGAGAGAGAGAGAGAGAGAGAGAGAGAGAGAATGCAAATCTAATAAAAGAGGACGTGAGGGTCAGGTTGTTTGGTTGGATACGAGATGCAATGAAGAATAAGGTGCTAACGTGGGGAGAGCGATAAAGAAGATCAAAAGAGCGAAGGGGAAAGCCTTGGATGAGAAAAGAGGAGTGGAATACAGACGGGGAACAAAAGGAAAGAGACCTTGGCATTAGGCAGGTAGATAGATAGGCAGATAGACCAATAGATAGACTGATACTCTTACATCCGACTGCACGTTGATTGTTTTCTATAATTCCCATTCTCTTGTATTCACATTTGTCTTCGTCTCCGTTTTTTACTGTGTTTTAATTCCGGCCTTTGTATGTTAGTGCACTGCGTATATCGTATTGCATCTATTTACTTGGTGGAACGGTTGTGAACGATTCATTTCCTGTCGAAATCAGCGTAACGCCAACAACAGCAACGGGGGTAGCGCCGTCAGTGCACCTCATTATGTGCACTGCAGGCATCACTTAAGGTTCTTTGCAGCGTTCCTTCGGCCCCTAGCTGCGACCCCTTTCATTCCTTTTACTGTACCTCCTTTCATATTCTCTTTCTTCCATCTTACTTTCCACCATCTCCTAACAATTGATTCATAGTGGAACTGCGAGGTTTTCATCCTGTTACACCTTTCAAACCTTTTACTATCAATTTCCGTTTCAGCGTTGAACGACCTCATAGATGCCCCAGTGCTTGGCCTTTGGTCTAAAGTTTGTATTCATTTCAGTTCAACAACAGCAACAGCAACAATTATCTATCTGATGCTTTTGCTCTTCCATCAAGGAACTCTGCGAAAACACGACTATCCCCTCCTCCTCCTCCTCCTCCGACAAACTCGTCAAGCAACCACTGAAGAATCGGAACAATTTTTTCCGAAAGAACTGAAACATTTTACAGCAATTGACTCACGATGTCCGACTGCAATTCTCTCCCCTTTTGCTCTAAATATAAACGGCCATGAAGAGCGAGCGAGGGCTTTAATGCAAAGCAGCTGTCCGTCGTCGAATATTGATTTTAGATAAAGGAAAATATGTATCAGACACCAATTTGCCCGAGACTTGCGATGCACGGCGGTTTTTTCAGTCTGGTTTTTTTTCCACGGTTGGATTCGGATCTGAAATGACGGGGATTTTGTGTTATTGCTTGAATATTTGCATGATGGTTTTTTTTTTTTTTTGATGGGTGTGGGTAGTGGTTGCGTTTGGTTTTTATTAGGGAAGCGTATGTTATTGCCAAGAATGAATAACATTTAAAATAAAATTGCTATTGCTATGTACTGCCGCAGTATGTTGATATACAGAAGTAGTGTATGTTTAGTTGAACACACTAACAAGTAGTAATTTATTCATCTCTCTCTCTCTCTCTCTCTCTCTCTCTCTCACTCACACACACACACACACTCACACACACACACAATATGTATAGAGTAAACACAAAATTTGTGTTCTATAATAATAACGTGCTCTACGAAGCCAGCTTTACTCTTTCTCTCCTCCGTCTTTTACATCTGAGCCGTATTTTTTCCTGACGTTGTATGGAAACTTTGTGAGACAAGAAAGGAGATGCATTAACGGATAAACATTGACCATTTAGGCGAAATGAAGGCAAGCATCGTCAGAGCACCATTACGGCCCTGCCCCAAAGGTCTTGGAGAGGCGAATCGGGGCGCGGGGACGATGGGGGGGGGGGATGGTTGTTGGGAGGAGGGACTCTCGCCTTCAGGGCCCCGGGGGACGAGGGACTCATGCCCCGTGTCCCCAGAGGGGTGGGGAGGTAAGAGCCATATGCCTCCGGGTTACCAACTAAATGGATTTCCCTAGAGTTGCTTAATGCTCAAAGTCCATAATAGAAAATGGATATTAAGCTGGCTCAGCAATATATGGAGTCTGCACAGGATGGAAATTTCTTTTTTCTGTTAACAAGATTGTAAATTAAACTGTATACATCCCTTTGGCAAAATATGTTTATATATATACTGTATATATATATATATATATATATATGTATATATATATATATATATATATATATATATATATATATATATATATATAGTGTGTATATATATATACATATATATATATATATATATATATATATATATATATATGTGTGTGTGTGTGTGTGTGTGTGCGTGTGTGTGTATGTATGTATATGACGGTTCGTTGAACTTGGATGAGGGGAAAAGTCTTCTGTATTTATTCTTGTGGGAGCTGATTGACTGACTTGATAATATAATTTGGCAGCGCAAAGACTATGACCAACACCGTGAAATTTCGGCACAGCGTAAACCATTTATTCTTGGGCTTGGTATAAAAGGATTCTTTTCATAAAGCCTGTTATAAAAAAAAATCCTACTTTAAAAGCTAAGAGCATTATATTGGACAGATCGCTTTCCGATATAAATTTTTTATAGTTCCGAGTATGGTGTGTTTCTTATGAAACATACATCCAACACATCTGACTGCATGAAAAGAAATGGGAATTTTCCTCACTTTGTCAGTGAAATCCAGAAAATATAGACAGCAAATTAAAGCGGAACGTTGCAGTTTCAGGTAATTTACATCTGAGCTCCATTTCCTACCAAGTTTAGCCTCTAATCACGCTGTTCGTTCTTGGAGGATGCGTAAGTATTTGATAATCTTAGGAATGCTCCAAGGCGAGACTCCCAGCGGAATATCCTTCCCTCGTAATGTGCTGAACTGCTGGCAATTTCTTGAAGTATCCTCTAAGTTGAAACGCCCAGCGGTATATATTTCCTTCGTTATTTGCTGAACTCGGGCCGTTCGATGGAACTAACGCCGTGGCACGAGGGGCGAGCTTATGATAACGCTCGCGAAATGACAGGGAAAGTTTCAGGAAATACAAGCAAGGGTGGAAGATTGCGAAGGGCGGGCTTGTGTTAACGCAGGTAAAATGACCGAGAAAGTTTCTGAAATACAAACGGGGGAAGAAGATTGGAAGTTACCGGCCTTTTTAATGTTGGGAGTTGTACACGCTCTCTGGTCCCTTGTTGGTTTTAACAAGCTTGACCGTTATGCAGTGGCTCTCATTTTTTTTTTTTTGAGTTTCCTCTGTGCTGCATTTCCTGTCTAGGTTTAACGGTTGTTTTGCAGGTTTTTCCCACGATTTTTTTTCTAGATAAACGTAAAAAATACAATCCATACAATTCCTACAATTCCATTTGTTCATGAATTAATTTATATATTCGATTCTATAAATGTAGAGGATTGTTTGGTAGTAAGGGGAGATGGTAAATCAGAACCAAAAATCTAGATTTCTTTAGTTGAAAGCGTAATTTACTTGCCAGAGCTCTTTTATTTTTGTTGAATTTGTTGTACATTTCCTCTTTTGTATGAGAGAGAAAGAGATGGGCAATCTTACGGTTGGGCACAGCAGGGAGTCAAGGACAATCACGAGAAGAATACTCATAGTGGTATACGAAGAATGTTCGTGAAATTAATAAGAATAAAAACATTCCTAGAATTCCCACCCAGATGACGACAAACCAAAATATCAAGCAGTAATAGACGTTAGGATTTAAGAAACATAATGACGTCAGAGTAGTTCCATGTTTCAGCAAACCGGTTGACTTTCGGGCTTGTAGTTGATGTACTGTGAGTCAATATCCAAAGAATACCTGTATTCTTTGGATATTGCTGTGAGTGAGAGAGTGCAAAGCCTGACGTGTTTACCTCAGCGAAGGAAAATGACGAATGTCTCACAGTCAAGATGCTTTTGAGAGCAATGCGTTTCAGTTCTCCAAGGGAATCGCCGACATACGTTTAAGAAGAGCGGAGACCTTTTCGTATTACCTGTTGGTAGACTTAGCATGGTGGAGCTTTCCTAGACAGTGACCCCGAAGGGTTTTAACCCGGTATGTAGCCACCTTTGCGGCGTGTTTAGTACAAGCCCTCCAAGGCACAAGCCCGGTGGCGGTTACCGTAAAAACGTAAACAAAAGACTGTAAATATCATAAAGATAATGACCCACAAGAAATATTAGTTCTACATAACGGCCCCCCGTTATGTTGCTTTTGAGAGCAATGCGTTTCAGTTTTCCTAGGGAATCGCTAACGTACGTTTAAGAAGAGCGAAGACCTTTTCGTATTACCTGTTTGTAGACTTAGCATGGGTCGTAACGGGACCCTTTAATATAACATACATAGAATTTAATCCATTAATAAATGGTATTGGCACGCTTACGTCAGTGGCCCTAGGATTCCAGATTTCACTCGACGGCCGCAAGCCAAAGTAGCAATTATAACTGGATTAACCAGTCCATGTTATGTAGTTTCATTAGGAATTTCACAGAAAAGCTGTTCATTAACACAAGGACCGGTGAGTAACGATCAGAATCAGAGAGGCTGTTCATTATCATAAGAGCTGGGAGTACGGGGAGGGCGGCCGGGTATAGGGGTTACTCATCAAAATCATCGGAAGCCTGGTCGTTAGCATCGTGGCCGGGGAATAATGATCAAAATGCTCACGTTTCCGGAAGTATATGCTGCTGTTGCTGTTGCGTTATATATTGAGGAAACTGTCTGGTGTAGCGGTATTATATTAACTTTGGAAGGTGTATCACATTACCCGCTGAATAATTATCACATATATACGCACCGCTGCAAATGGCCGTGGAAGAGAGCGACTCGCGCAGGAGGTACCTGGAAAAGGAAACCGGAATCCGGGAGCAAATGCGTATCCTGTTAGAGGGTGTGCGTAACACACGCACACACAAAAACACACGCACGCACACGCATTAAGAAAGAAAAATGAACTTTGTGCGCAGTGGTGTGGTAAAATTAGGGGATAAAGTTTTTGTGCAGTGAGAGTGTAGTTAGACCAGAAAATAAGAACAAAATATTGATATTAATATCTGTATATTTACTAATGTCCTCAGCGTATAGGAGGAAAAAATGACATCTAGGACCAGGAAAAAAGTGTAGAACTACAAAACGTTTAAATGTTGATGAATTTCAATATCGAAAAGATAATATTTTACAAACAGTTATCAATTCCTTAATTGGTAAAAACAGTAACTTATGCAATGTAAAAAAAAAAAAGGAAAGTGCTTATAATACATTGTGGAGCAGCAACTGGGAGAAATAACTTCAAATTAGAGGGTTAAGAAAGTTAAGTAGAAGTTTTTTTTTTCAAGAGGCAACTGATTCAAACCCTTTTCTCCCCGCAGGGTGGTAGTGCCGTCAGTGCACCTCTTGCGCTGCACTGTAGGCAATACTTAGGATCTTTGCAGCGTGCCTTCGGCCCCTAGTTGCAACCCCTTTCGTTCCTTTTACTGTACCTCCGTTCGCATTCTCTTTCTCCCATCTTACTTTCCACCCTATCCTACGAATTGATCCATAGTGACACTGCGAGATTTTCCTCTTGTTACACCTTTCAAACCTTGTACTCTCAATTTCCGTTTCAGCGCTGAATGACCTCATAGGTCCCAGCGCTGGGCCTTTGGCCTAAATTCTATATTGTATTCTATATTCTCTCCATATCTTTTTATAGCCTGCCTCTTAAGGATAAAGAAAGCGGATCCCAGAGGATGGCAATTGGAGAAGGAAAAACCGAGGTTAAGAGCTGTTCTGAAGAAATGTAAAACAATAAATGTCTGGATATTTTTGGAAAGCTAACAAAGTGATAAATGTATTTAATGAAAAATGGTCTACAGTAAATGAGAAAAATAATGTTGACAGGGTTTTTGGAAGGTTGACATGAAGCAGTAAAGAGAATTTACATTTGGTGATGAATGGCATTAAGAAATAATTTAATTTAATAACTGAAAAAAATTAGGCAAGTCGACAACTAATGATGCAAAATAAAGTAAAAAGAAAAATACGCTTGGATGCTTTCCAGAAAGCTATCAGGAGGCGATAAGAGTATATATATTTGACAAAGAATTGTTTTGAAGAAACGAAGAAAGAAAAATATTTGGACGTTTTTCGGAAGTTAGCATAAAGGAAGGGCGGAAAATAACTCTCGACACAGGAAAATTTCACGCGTGGTGGAAACTGTTATGGAAGTGAACAAATGTTTTAAGGGAAAGAGGAGATAAAAAGTGAAATTGTCTCGCAGGAAGATGAACATGGAGATAACCAAGGAAAACTGACGATTCAGTTTTACGTGTTAATTTACAGGTGTAAGTTTAATTGGTCCATTTTCTCTTGGTAAATTGATTTAAAATTCTTCTACTTTTGCATCAGTTTTGAGAGCAAGGTAGGCAGCCGTTTGCTTCCCTTTTTCGGAGGACCCAAGAAAATCTAAACCTAATCTTAGATTACGTAATGTTGGAAAAATAATAATGATATATTAAACTCGGATAAAAGTTGAGATAAAAAAGATCAAACAAAATGTAATAAAACTGCCTTCAAAGGAACTTATATATGTTATTCTTCTGAAACCGGCGTTAATGTAAAAACGTTGGACAGATATGAAATTGAAATCTATTAAATTCATATATACAAATATATATAATATATATATATATTATATATATATATACATATGTATATATATATATATATATATATATATATATACATATATATATATATATATATGAGAGAGAGAGAGAGAGAGAGAGAGAGGGCTGGGGAATGGCACCACGATGCAAACCGGATACTCCTTTCTTAATGAAAAGCCATTCCAAGTTACGGAATGTAGACAGCTTTCCAAAAATTTCGTTTTTCGATTCCCTAACTTTTTGTAGACAAAGCACACAACACGTTCATAATTTTAATTTCGCAGTCGTCTCCTCAGACGGTAATACACTCTTACTTGGTTTAGAGTAGACTGAATGCTTGCAATCGAGTAGCAGACGAAGCAGACACACCAACTGGTCTCATCCATCAGCCCTTCAGAAGACTGCATTACTCATCCCCATCAGGAGATAAGAGGGTTCTATTACTAATCGCTAGCCATGCAGCAGCAGCCGCCACCCCGTTCACTCATCTGTAATTGCCCGTCAATGAGATCAGGTTTGATAACAGACAACGTGCTATCTCTTGCTCAGATTTCTTCCCTTTTTTTATTTTTTTTCTCCCCATCCCTTTTGCACGCTCGAGAGGGGAAGGAGCCTCCCTCACTCTCCCACTCACACGCATAAGGAGGAATTGGAGAAGAAAGTTTCTCTCTCTCTCTCTCTCTCTCTCTCTCTCTCTCTCTCTTCTATTCACGCTTAAGAGGGAGAAAATGGAACAAGGAAAACCGCCAGGCAGGGCTTAGGTATTATGGCTGAGGAAGCAGTCTGTAGTTACATAACTGTCAGCACTTATCATCACGATTTCCCCGGCCATACTGTAGTTTTCCCAGGATATTGACTGGTTGGGGGATTCAGTCTTTCAGAAAATAATAGGCTGGATTCGTACGTGCGGCCGCCTCGGCACCATTCAGGAATACGAAAATATGGCGAGACTTCACCTGACAAGAGAGAAAAGGGCAAAGAAGGCGTCCCCTCCCCCCAAAAAAAAAAACCTTTCGCTCTCCCTAAAGCAGGCGTCGCCACTTCCTTTTAACGGCGGTCCTTGTGTCTCAAATCAAATTCCTCCGAGGAAAAAGGCTAGGCCTAAAATTTACTGCAGTAATTACACCCAAGTGCGCCACGAGCAAAGCAGCATGGATTGCCGTTGCCGTTAGCGGCAAAGCTAGGCCTACTACACCACAGAGAGGAAACGAGAGGAATAAATGAGGAAACTGGCGAGCAGCAAGGAGAGTTGGTGCTCTGACCAACCACGCTCTCATACGGGGCAAATTCGATTCGGGGAGTCATTAGTCCAAGTTACTTATTTATCGGGGTTCTCGTCTCCCCTCCGTCCCGAGGGATTCCGTTCCTTTTCTTGGCTTGTTGTCGTCGTTGCCTGATCACTGGCTGCTGCCTCTTTTTTTTTTTTCCGGCACTCAGTTTTATACGACTTTTCCTTCTTCATACCGTTCTCAGAAGAAACCACTTGGGAACATCAAACGCCAAGATATGAAGCAGTAATTGCCGTCATCAGTTGTCTCGTCTCACTGAAAGCCAATTTCGGCAGCTTCGGAATATATATACATGGTAGGCGTATTCCAAAAGGCGCCAAAACCCATGGTCCCATCTGACCTCTTTTTTTTCTTTTTTGATGAGAAGGGCGATTGTTATTATGTATGAGGTAATATATATATACGACTTCCGTCACAGTGGATGGGCGTGAACATATTTTTCTCTGAAGGAGAGGCGATATTTTCGTACACGTAACATTGTTTTTGTAGGGACGAGAGTAAAAAGCTTAA
>NC_089752.1:3068000-3070500 GCF_040412425.1 Macrobrachium rosenbergii
CAGTGAATAATGCACATTTATCGATATATTTGTTTGAATCATGAATGTTGGCTTTGTAGATGTACAAGGTGCCACTTCCTCATTTTAGAACCTTACTCCGTTTTCCACTTTTTATTGTTCACGTCACCGAGATAGTGGGCTTTATTGTTGCTAATATTAATGTTTTAGTAGTTCTGATATTCTTCAAACTCCGATTCTTTAGTTTAGACCGTATTTCTACTCCTGTTGCTATTACTAAATCTCCCATGAGTTTCTTGTGTAAAGAAAACTGTCGAGAGCCTGCGTGTCGCTGTTATTATTAGTATTATTACCTGGAGCAATTCCGTCAGCCAGTTCCTTGGCCCGCTTCTGTCTTGTACTTTCGAAAAGACGCAGAAAACATCTGGGTTCGAAACGTCCCATCCCTCGGCAGCGCCGGCATTTTTGAGGTCTGCCTGGTCTTCAGTTACATTACCTACTGTGGTTAGCCAAAGTTCATAGACTTCTCTTACGCTCTTACAGTGTCCTTTAGAGGCGCAGGTATTGCAGAGGACTGCCATCACTGTCCGGGCCACGTAGGACAGTGGTGCACTGTAGGCATTGCTTCAGGGTCTTTGCAGCGTCTCTTCCGCCCCTAGCTGCAAACTCTTTTTTTTTCCTATTATTGTGCCTTCGTTCGTTTTCTGTTTCTTCCATCTGACTTTCCACCCTCTCTAACAATTATCTCATAATGCAGCTGTGAGGTTTTCCTCCTGTTACACCTTTCAAACCACCTTACTGTCACTTTCCCTTTCAGCGCTGAACGATCCCCATAGGTCCCAGCGCTTGGCCTTTGGTCTAAATTCTATATTCTATTCTATTCTCTCTGTCCTGGATTTATATACGAGGGAAATCTCTAGTAAGGGAGGGATTTATAGCTGGCTCGGGCGTGAGCGGCACCCCTTAGGCGGCTAGTGGTGTGTATGGTGTTGGGGCATAGGCAAGGTAAAGGTAGGAACGCAGATGGAACAGGTGGAGCAATAACGACAAAGAGGAATCGGGTAACAGGTATGAAGATGGTTACCTTTGTAACCTTGGCTGGTTCAGAGTACTTATGTGTGCTGTATAAATCATTTTCTATTTTCTTATGGTAACACAATAAGTGATGAAGGATTTTGGAAAAAATATCGTCGCCTTTCAAAAATAAAGACAAAATATTGAGAAAATACATACAGGTGATTCAATATAAATTTTGAAATAATGAAATGGAAGAAACCGTGGCAGCCAGATTTATTCTAAAATGAAGAAAAAAGTTACACTGAAAAAATATGCGATATGAAAACACTTGAGTAGCTAAATTATGATCTTTTTTGACTATTTAGTTCCTTGGAAAATGTAAAAAAAAAAAAAGTACCAGAAAGTCTTTGAAACGAAAATACATTACAAAATTTGCATCTCAAATTTGGAATAGTGAATCCTGAATGCGGAGCTTGAGGCAGGTTTAATGTTGGAAATGAAAAGCAAATTTGAAATCGGAATAGAAATTTGTAATATTTTATTGTCATTATAGTCGGAAATAAGAAGACGCGAGCACGCGCGTTCACACACAGACACATAAACATCAGTTTTCCCCTTAATTATAGAGAATGATTACGTTTTATAACGTGCAGTAAAACCGCTCTGTTGTAATATCCTGTGGTCAATCCTCAGAGGTAACGAGAGCTTAAAAATGCTTGAAAGAACCTCTAAAATCATCGGAATTAAACGTCAATTATTATCCTTTACCACCAACGATTACTGATTCTCTGCTGCGCACTGTCGGCGTTACTTTAGGTTCTTTGCAGCGTGCCGTCGGCCCCTAGCTGCAACCTCTTTCATTCCTTTTACTGTACCTCCTTTCATATTCTCTTTCTTCCATCTCACTCTCCGCCCTCTCCTAACAATTGATTCACAGTGCAACTGTTGCGAGGTTTTCCTCCTGTTACACCTTTCAAACCTTTTACTGTCAGTTTCCGTTACAGCGCTGAATGACCTCATAGGTCCCAGTGCTTGGCCTTTGGCGTAAATTCTGTATTCAGTATTCAATACTGATATTCGTTCTTGGCGTCTCTATGCATGAGTGCTCCAAGAGCCTCTTTGAAAGCTATAGATTATTGTTATTCAAATCTAACAGATAAGGTTACTAAGTATTTTATCGGAGGCCATTGGAATTCTCTCTAATCCTAATATTTTAAACATAGATGTATTCGTGTATGATAGATTTCTAGTAGCTCAGATTGTCAAAATGGGAAGCAGTTCATGGATTGGATGTGGTGTACACAATTTCATGTATTTAATTTTTTATGCTCATAACTATAGGTAGTTTTCATCTAGTTTGTAATATGTTTGAAGCTACAGTATCCATCATTATGAATAAGCGTATCAGATTTTGTTAGGATTCCACTCAAAAAATAAAAAACTCCAAAAAAGACACAATACTTTAAAAACAGTTTTCTTTCATAGATAGATCTCCAAGATATTGATAAAGTTTCATATTTCTCTT
>NC_089752.1:3073000-3088000 GCF_040412425.1 Macrobrachium rosenbergii
TAATAACAATATTTAGCTTACAGCAACTATATCAAATTGAACTGACCATGGTAATTTTGTGGAAACACCAGGACTTAAAATGAAAATACAAGAAAATTCTAAGAATTTTTGAATGGACCAATTTATGAAACTGGCATTGCAGCTCTTATGATCACAAGCACCAAAGAATAAGAAGAATATACAGGAGAACGACAAGAAGAGCAAGAATACTAGAGAGAAGAAGTAGAAGAAGGAGTAGAGTTAAGACTTGCGAACATCTGCTTAAAGCAGGAGGACATTCTTTCCCCACAATTAGGTTTTAAACCCAATTTATGTCTCTCTAGAATATCCATTAGGGCAAAGCGAGCGCGGTTAACTCTTTATTCCTTATCCATTATTCATCCGTTCGTGAATTATTCGACGACTTCCAGAGAAAAGTTTTTAATCGCTCGCTAATTCTTTATTCGCAAGCTGGCCACTAGCTGTGTAGTTATGTACATAAACTTAAGTGCAAAAAAGCTCTTTATAACTACTACTTGTTTACAGAGAGAAGTAGTTTTTGATAACTAAGGATTGATTTGTCATTCCGTCAGTTAACTTTCGAATATCTTTCTGTAACTAATACACACGCACACACATATATGTATATACGTACATACATACATACATACACACATGATTACATACATAAAGACAAAATCCACGAAGGAAAGAGAAACAATGGAGTGCTGCAAGGCCTTTCGACTCATAGTCCTTTTCTTAGCATATATATACATACATACATTATATATACATACTGTACGTACGTACATACATACGTACATACAGACATATTGTAAAAGACTCCCCGTTATTCCGCAGGGAATTGTCAGCTAGAATTAGTAATTGAAACCCAATAGCCTATATAGTCGTATATCTGAGACTCTTCACGCAGAGCCAGAAAGATACTTAGGTTATGGAACATAAGACTCAATCTGGATGCGGCTCGCAGCGCAACTGCTAGACAGTATGGATCCTGTCACCGCGAAACCAAACTCTTGAAGTTCTGCTCGGATTACTCCGACGGTCTTAATTCCTCTCAAGGTTATACTCTGCAGGACGTATACTCCCCACTGTTTTCTTCCTGTAAGAGCTTCATGGTACAGTAGTTACGCTGGCATAAAAGCGTTTTACTCAAAGCGATTTTGTCACTCATTCCCCACTAGGACATGCTGGCGGTATCATCAAACTGTCTAGTAACGGTAGAAGGACCTTGGTTTCTGAGTATCGCGCGAGGCAGATGACCCTTTGCTCAGACACCTCTTTTATCCGGGCTGCATTTTCCCGAGATGTACCTGAGTGCGGAGACCTTTCCCTGAAAAAAGCGGGACGCCATATCTTAAAAACTAACCATAGAATTTTCTTGAAAATGATCTCATTATGTTTCCTCACACCCATATTACTACAGCGGCTTAAATGTAACCTTACCTCCTAACCTAACGTAACCTTACCTCCTAACCTAACCTAGGGGCATGGGGAAAAAAACCGGGGCTGGTGCAATAGTAGCATACCTCACAGGAATTTGTATCCGGGCTGGGATTGGAAGAGTTGTGTAAACTCGTTGACTGACAAAAAGGCAGTTCGCCCTTACAGGTGTTTCATCGAAAATGACTGCTCATGGAATGCGCACAATTTTGTCACCTCAGCAAGATTAAATGGCTGCTGTTGTCCGTCTTCCAAACCAACGGGCGTCACTCGTGAGAACCATAGCAGCGCACGCCCAGGTAATTTCTATAGACCCCGTAAGCTGCCTTTTGCAACTATCACAGCAACTTAGGTCGGAGCGTCCTGGTTACGTGAAGTTCCTCGAAACTGCATGATCATTTTTATAGGTGGAACTTTTACCACTACTGTACATTCTATGGGCATGTTAGACAAGTGTGTGCACGCTGTATGGTATAAATTAATTTTTCTTTTCACAGTTCTATTCATATTCAGTATACGAGTATTTATATATATATATCTCTCACGTACATGCAGCTATAACCACATCACCCTCTCCTGACGATATTGTCCACCAGAAAATCTCCTTGTTAATTTTTTTTTTCCCAAGGTCACACGGGACCACGGGATGGTGCATTGTCTTGGTTCCACCCAACCAGCGCTGTTCCCGTCGGGGGAGGAACATTGTTCGAGGTGTCGATGTAGCTGGCGTTCTCAGGGGCAATAAACGGAAATTATATCCGGCCTCCATTACTGGGATTGCTCTATGCTGGAACGGGAGGATTTTGTATCATTTAAAAGCGACGAGGCTGGGTGAAGTGGGATTATTTTTGGGTATGCATATATATATATATATATATAATGTGTGTGTGTCTATCTGTATGTATATACATTACATATATATACTTATGTATATATATTATATGATATATATATCTATATATATATATATATATATATATATATATATATATATATATATATATATACATACATATATATATAGTGTATATGCTCATACAGAATATGATGTATGTGCTCAGAATATGCATAGTATGTATAAGTTTCTATGGGCATACAATGATAACAAGGTCCACCGTCTCATATTCGTGAAAATAAGCGCGAGTATTATAACTGAAAATAATAAAAAAAAAATACTTGTGGCAATAGGTATTTATAACTAAAATCATTGATAAATAAACTTCACGTCCGTCCTTGTTTTCAGATGCTCAGAACTCCAAGAGTGCGAAATAAACAGGTTACGCCCCCCTGAACAACCCTGCCTCCCCCGCCCCCCAGAACCACCCCGCTTCCACTTCCCAACAAGCAACAGCTCTTTCGGTAGCCGACGTTCAAATTAGAAATACCTTGTTAGCATCTCAATACGAGCGTATAAAACAAACACGCGTGAAAGAGACGTGTATGTCATGTATGCCCTTTAAGGCTCGAGCACCACTCCCTTTTTTATTCGAGGACAGCAGAGAATTAAATCCCGAGGACGCCGTTTCCAATCCCACATTCGTCCGTCACTCGGGCACGACATGAAGGCGAGACGAGGCAGTATATGGAGGATCGGGAGCGATCTTCGTGATTGTGTTTTCTCTGAGATTACGGAACGCCCTCGCGGTATTTCATTAGGCGGGCTGTGGCTTCTTCTTCTTCTTCTTCTTCTTCTCCATCTTCTTCTTCCCTTTATCTCCAGATGGTGCATGTGTTAGCCATCTCTCCGGAGGCGAGCCGGCTTTATTTTCTTTCAACGGCTCCAGCCTGTGTTTTAGGGCTGCGTTTTGTTTGCTGCTGATGCCCCCCCCAACTGCTCGGCGCAAGCAGTGTTTTGCCTTTTAAACTGTTGAAAGTTAACGGATATTTTACTTCGGGGAAGATTTTAGGAAGCCTAGGAATTTTCGACTTGAAGAATGTTGAACGGATAGGAAGGCTTTACGTTGACAATATTAGGTTTCTTTTCGGAATGTTTATAGGATTAAGAAGAAGGTTATGTTAGACTTTGGGTCTTTTTCCTGTCGACTAAAAAGTTTTCGCTTTGTTTAATTTGTACAATAACAGTTAACAGAGTGCGGCTTCTTGAAATTACACGCATAAGCCCTCACACACACACACACACACATATATATATATACATATAAATAATTGTGTGTATATGTATACACACACACACGCTTCACACACACATATACACACACACACACACACACACATATATATATATATATATATATATATATATATATATATATATATATATATATATATAGATATATATATATATATGTTATGCTCATATCTTCATACTATTTTTTTACGCCTTTTTGTCGTCAGAGTTATTCACGAGAAATGCATTAATCGTGGACTCAGTGGGCAAAAAGCGTTAACATTTCTACTAATTACGCATACCGTCTTGTCACACAGCATGAAGCTTAGATAATAACCCTCTCTCATTTCCTAATCATGGCAAAGCCTAATATCTCCAGCAAGTTCAAGGACGCTCGGGAGCCCTGTCATTAAGTAGAGGTTTAATGGCGCGCTACTCGCAGCAATAAAATGAGAGCTGAAAGGCTTAAATCTCATAAACAAACACGGAGAATTATTAGCCGCTGTTCTTCAAATAACAGAGCAAACGCACACACGTGCGCTAACCCCGCCCCCCCCCAACTCTCTCTCTCATACACACACACACACACACGCGCACACACACACGCGTGCCGGAGGTGTTGAAATTAAAGACACCGTATGGCATGACTCGTTCTGTCTAACGTTGGAATCTAAAGAAAAGTAATGGAACCGAATGAAAATAAACGACAAGAATAGCTGGAAGAAAAAGAAGAAAACGATTAGCGCAGCCGTTGAGGGAGGAGGGAAACGTTAGAAGAGCCAGATAAGAGATGATAATTCTTAATGCGTGAAATCCGCACTAAGTAGCCTAATAAGATTTGAGACTTTTCGTCATGGTAAAGCCTTTAATGCCGCTTTATGAAAAGAAAAATCGGTTGCCGAGTTATTCTCGTTGTATGTATGTATGTATAGGCATATATACATTATTTAAATACACACACACACACACACACACACATATATATATATATATATTATATATATATCTTGCAGACACACATACCCACATCATTATTTATATATATATATATATATATATATATATATATTATATATATGTATATATATATATATATATATATATATATATATATATATATATGTATGTATATATATATATATATATATATATGTATGTATGTAATATACATGCATGTATGCATGTATCTATGTTTAGTTTATGTGTTCACTAACTTAATTTTTTCTATTAGCTGGTCCCCTCGGAGAGTGCTAACATACGGGATATTAATAATTCTTTGGGGATGACGCTCCTAGCACGAAGTCACTTTCTGTCCTTTTTGCGATGCACACGAGTCTAGTAACTGCCAGATACACAGCTGATAAGTTAATGGAACGAGCCGAAAGTGCTACACCCTTTGCCGGCAGTGAACCCCTGCCTTATCGCTAGTGAATTGAGTATCATGACTTTGGCAAAGAGTCTTTATATATATACATATATATATATATATATATATATATATATATATATATATATATATATATATATATATATATATATATATTAATATATATTATATATAGTATCTATATACATATATATATATATAATATATTATATATATATATATATATATATATATATATATATATATATATATATATATATATATATACAATATATATTATATATAGAATGTATATACATACATAAATATAATATATTTTATATATATACAATACATATACATATAGTATGTATATATATATATATATATATATATATATACACATATACATACAGAAAAGGTTATATATATTTCTTACTTCCAGTTTCATAATGCAAACAACGATAAAAAAAAAAAAGCAATCGCCAAACCTACGATACACGAGAAAATAACAGTGAGGAACGCGGAGATTAGGAGCGCTAAATGTCCAGCGATTCGACGTGCGCCTTCATAAATCCCGAGATTATACGGTGCGAATCAAGTCATCGACAGATGATTAAACCCTTCCATTCCGAAATACCTTCTGCCGTGTAACTGCATTACGCCCCGAGTGGCAGCCTTGCGTTTTTATATAGTCACCAGATAAGATGTTAATGCGTGGCTGTTGAGACGTTTTGGGGATTATCATCCCGTTTTCATATCAGCTGCGAGTTCACCTCTGTTGGTTGAAGAGATTGCAAGGCTCGCGTGTGTTCGGGCAGTTTTGCTTACGTAAATAGCGAGCAGTAATCTTGGTTATTATTGGTAACATAACACCTACTCACGCAGATAGACGCACGGAACTTGACCACATACGGATGGACCCCGTATGAGAATAGTATCGTCATTGCTTCTCTCGTGGTGCACTGTAGGCATTACTTGAGGGTCTTTGCAGCGTCCCTTCGGCCCCTAGCTGCAACTTCTTTCATTCCTTTTACTGTACCTCCGTTCATATTCTTTCTTCCATTTGACTTTCCACCCCCTCTAATAATTGTTTCATGTGCAGCTGCAGGTTTCCCCCTGCTGCCTTTCAAACCTTCTCACTGTCAATTTTCCTTTCAGCGCTGAATGATCTCATAGGGTCCCAGCGCTTTGCCTTAGGCCTAAATTCTATATTCTATTCTATTCTGTTTCATACGGATGGATAGACGAAATTACAGGTATGACGTAGAATAAGAAAGAAAAAAAAAATTTTTCTAGCACAAAAAAGTCTGTATGAATAATCTTTCTTTGCCTGTTATGATAATTATATTTGTTGCGGTTTTGTTTAAAAAAAACACGGTTTTATAATACTCATCGTATTACAATAATAAAACCTAGAAATTATCAATAGGAACTAAACCAACGAACTGATATTCTGTCTAACAAGACCTTTGCCAAAAAAAAAAAAAAAATACAAACACTTACTTATGTGCAAATACAAATAATCTTAAAGAGGTAATAGACTAGTAAACGGAACGCTTACCAGATCGTGACCAAGCTTTCGTCATGGACGAATGTAATGTCAAATGTAATGGGGGCATGTGTGCAGACACACGCGCGCCCATTTTTGCCTTGGCCGCGAAAGGGTAGGGAAATGCCCCCTTGACCGCAGACCGCTGGGTTTTAGGCATCGATTCAAGCCATCTGTAACGAGCGTTGCAGTCTCTTGCCATTACGGTTGGAGAAAAATGCGCCAGGGAAGTAAATGGGATGTTTTCAGGTCTTCCGTCTCTGGAATGCTTCATAAAACTATATATGTATATATATGTAAACATGTGAGTACATATGTATATATATATATACATATATATATGTATATATATTTATATGTATATTATATGTACATATATATATGTGTGTATTATTTATATATTATATATATATATATATATATATATATATATATAATATATATATATATATATATATATATATATATATATATATATTTCATTTCATATTATGTATCTGTCATGTGAGACAGTGTCTTGCTTTCAGTTTGTCTTTATAAACGTTAAATGATATTGTAACCTTACATTTCTTAGTCATTTTTCATACTCGACCTTCATTGTTTACTGTAGTTTATAACAAATATAATAATTCTGAAATTCCTAAACGATCAGAACGCTTACACGCACGAAAAAGAAGAAGCTGAAAACCTGAGCAACCATGCACACACCATAACCACTGTCATTAGTGAACCAGGAATCCACGAACCGGGGCACAATTTCACATAGCCTGTGGTGGGAGTTTCTTCGGGCAATCTCCCTGTTGCCACAGCTCGAGTATACTGCTTCGTTAGCTTCGTTAGCGTCGCCGTTTCCGCAAGTCTTCTCAACAGGAGTGAATAAAGCGACGTGAGATACGCTAGCATAGAGGCGTTTAACGACGAAAGCAGAGAAATGATGCCGACAGAGGAGAAAGTTATGTGGAGGCCTTCACGACACGATTGCGAGGGCCAATTTGTAAAGAAAATAAAAAACAAAAAGCACTCGTATTATAACCGGAGTTGCTCACGTGTGCTCACCCACTGCCAGGTCGGCGAAGAGGGGCCCCATGAACGCCGCGCATAAAGGCAGATGCAATAATTGGTAAGGACGGGACGATCTTTTGGGA
Source organism: Macrobrachium rosenbergii (assembly GCF_040412425.1). Classification (NCBI taxonomy): domain Eukaryota; kingdom Metazoa; phylum Arthropoda; class Malacostraca; order Decapoda; family Palaemonidae; genus Macrobrachium; species Macrobrachium rosenbergii. The sequence goes on from NC_089752.1 coordinate 3,080,635, forward strand.
GGCCGTAAAAAGAGACCCGGTCATATGAGGTGGCAATCACAGAAACGACATTGGCGGGGAGACGGAGTCATTTTCTGGCGGGGAGATGGTATCGCTTGCAAGGATATCTCCAGCGAGTGTCAACCCAAAGTGGTGCCGCAGTGCTCCTCGCAAATAGCTCCAAGGTGGAAATGTAAAGAAGATCTCTCTCTGGCTGCTTTTAGATAGGACAGATAAAACCCTAAGGAATGGATGCGATGTCACGATCGAGATGGGGGTTTAGATAAGAACCTCTGAGGGTCTCACCTGTAAGAATTAGGCGAGAGAAAAACGATTCATATTCGGAGAAGGAACTTGGTAAAAACTACAGCCGTAGTATTGAGCACTGACAGACGAGAGTGACGAAATGTCCCGCCAGAATATAATACTGCGTTCTTACCAAGTTAAGTTAACATGCCATGTAATTTTTCAACGTGAGGATGCAACGTAATCATAGCTTATGAATCTTTCACATTTGCCCCTTGAGCCATTTTCAACCACTTACGTCATTTTCATGGAAACACAGGGGAAATGTTCCTGACGAACCTCACATCAGACCATTGTCTGTAAACTTTTAAAGTTAAAGCAATGCATATAAAGTGTCTAGGTTGAACATACCACAGTTTCAAGGATTCCCTCTCAGTGTAATCAGGAAGTTTATGGAAACCAAACTACAACTCGTGACCCACTGATGCTCACATAAACTATAACTCGTGACCCACTGATGCTCACACCAAATATACTTAGGGTCTGTTGCAAGCTTTCCAGCAAAGGTTTGCCATTGTAGAATAAGTCTTTGTGGGAAGTAACAAACTCAGCCATCTAATGAGAGAAATGAATGAGGAAATGAAAATTGCATTGCATTTCCTTTCCCAGGGTTAAAAGGTAATCCGTGACGTCACTGGCTATTGAGTGGCGCCTCCTAGCCTTGAGCCTTATTGCATGCTATGCAGTGACGTCGCTGGCCATCCAGACTAATCACGACCGTGGGTACGGGTAGTTAAAAAGTCATGCCGGAGTGAATGAGGCAAAGGGCTGGAGCAGATGTCACCTACTCCTTGGTATGGACAGTACTGGAAAAAGTTTATCAAGCGAGCAGTTAGTTGCTTAAAACACCTTGAAGAACATCACGCGGATTTTTATTAGATAGGCGGATGTTCTTATTTATTTGGAGCTGGCTGGTTATGCTGCCAGCGCTGGCGTCTGCTCCCAGAGCAGCCTGTAACAAAAGGGAACGAACAACCTTCGCGATTATAAAAAGCCACAGGTCCAGCGGCTGGGTTTATCTAATCGATGGGGAGAACAGGTCGATAAAATGGGGCGAAAGAACGAAAAGGGGAAAATAACGCCGCTGGAAACACGAATGATAGAACCTTTATACCATATGCATGGAACGACGTGCTAAGCTCTCACGTGTTTAGCCATAAATTGGCAATTACACGGTACACCTAACTGATATTGGTATGCGTGCTGAGATAATTGGTAATTATAGATGCTGGAACAGAACATTACGCATGCGCTCATAGTATGGCTTTTTGTTATTCATTAACTTGAGATTCTGTGCCTGTCTGTCTGTCTGTTCGTCTGTTTGTCTCCCCTTTCAGTATGTTGAAATCAGTCTTCAGAATGTTGCATACCGTAAAAATTTGTCGTAACTTTCCTCATCTGTTTTGAAACCTGATGACAGTGGTAGAATTTTGGATTTCCTCTGCTCATCTGATCTTCTTCTGATGAAAGTATGCAACGGATGCAATAGTAATGCAAAGAGGGATAAGAGGTGTGAGGCAGGTAACTATTGGAATAAGCAAACGACAAAACTCATTTGACTTTATTTTATTTCAAGAATAAAACGAAACGTGTATGAATTCAAGCTACAAAAATCCACTGAAAAATTTTATTCTTTATTAGCTGTTAGATTATTTATTTGTATTTGTCTTAATTCATGAAGTTTTCTTAATTTTAAAAGTATAGAATATATACATTTTTAAAACAAGTATTTATTACAGTTGTATTAATCAGTACACATACCAACAAAAATGACGGTAATATAAGAAAGAGTCGGGACGATAGTCTACGGGTAATAACTCCTTGGGTAGACAAGCTTTAGGACCTAGAACTTGTCTAAACAAGGAGTTAGATTAACCTAAAATTTAGGTTAGATTAACCTAAGATATAGGTTAATCTAACACACCAAATAAACCGATATCAAACGTACTTGCCGAGGGGCGTTACAAGGCAACTCAATACGCCACAATAATGCAAACCTGAAACTTTTCTTACGTCGTAATGGGGCCATTTCTGTTAGCAAGAAAAAAAAAAACAACATATATCGTTTTATAACCGCGGGAGGTCAGATAAGACCAGGTTTATGGCCGAGTGCGCACAAAAGGTTATTATCATTCCACCCTGGATTAGTTTGCAAGTATAAAAGATGCTAATCATTCCGTCAACTGAGTCCATGGTTTTTCATTGCCGAAGGATTATGCTACGTGTTTTGAGTTGACATTATATATATATATATATATATATATATATATATATATATATATATATATATATATATATATATATATATATATATATATAATATATATACATACATAAAACCAGATGATGAGGATTGTTAGTGCTAGAAACCTGTAACTTTTCCTGAATAAATATATCCGCTAGATACCATCCAATTTAAATAAGGTCCTGTTAGTAATTGTATTAATGCAGAACAATTATATATATTTATATATATGATAATATATATATATATATATATCATGGTATATATATCGTATTCTTTCCTGGGAACCTAAAACTTTTTGTTTATCTAGATATATTCTTTCAATTCCACATTAAAAACTGATAAGAAAAAGAGATTCCATAATCTCTTCGGCCATTCCTTGGCCCATGGCCCATCTCGCCATAAAAGTCGCTGAATTTTATCAAGAAATATTTGCCCAAAAGAAAAACAATCGTATAACCACATTTAGATCCGGGTTCATTTCAAAATCGAATCAGTTGCATCTTGGCCCCATGACCTCCCCTGATACATTTTAATATCTAATTAATTCCTTTTGAGCTTGAAACCTGCAGTATTCTACAATACTTTATTTCCATTCCGAGACGGAGGAAGTCCTCTTGGTGGAATTTAACGTGTCCTCAAAGCGAGCGCTTCCAGTATTGGGCTTCCCCTCGAAGTCCTTCAAAGCACCGAAGGATCCCTCTGCCTATTTCGATGGTAATTTCTCGGGAACTTTAACGCGACGTGTCAGGGAAGGCGTGGCACTTGTCATAAGCAGAGACCTTACATAAAAACAAGGCCATTTAAACTTTTTTGTGAAGTGTATGGAGGGAATCCACATTTTGTCTTTACGTAAGGAGAAGAGTAAAAGTTATTTCACTCTTTGAGTTTCTTATCGAAACTTTTGTATCAGTATCTTACGGGAGGGAAAGAATGTCGTAAGTTGTCGATTTCTGATAAAGAAAAGTGGCGTATTTTGGAATCTGGAATTTTAACTAATTGCTTATATAAGCAAGGAGTATATGGGTCATTTCAGGTAGAATTGAGGCATTTCGAGTGAAATTATGATGGAAGTTTTGAATGAAAGTGAGGATTTTTTTTTTTCTAGAAAATTCCGGTCAGAAGTGTGGCAATTTTGTGTCTATATTTTGTAATTTTATCCTCATATTCCACCATTTTTGCGTTAATTTCTAATAGGAATGGCTTAGCTTTCCCCCGAAGTGTTACCTTGCAACAAGTCAACAAATATAACATATATGCAGCCTTGCAGTTGATAATACAAAGCAGAATTAACTGTCGTCCAAATTAACGCCATGAAAGAAATAGATCAAAACGAAACTTGAAATTAAATTATCCAATGCTTTGTTGTCATTAGCTTAAGATATCATTTAAATTTGATTTCCTTTTCTTTTGTGGATTATTTATGCATTTCTTTCAACTCCTCTCATTACTAGGATCAGTTTCCTTATAAGAATGACTTAGTATTGCTTATGAAGGAAAGATAGAAGACACTGCTGGTTTCGGTAGTTTGGCCAGACGAAAGCCCCACACCAGGCTTTTTATTCATTCCTTTTAACTCCTTAACACACTTACGGACCTCCTTTTTGGCAAGAGCCTTTTCTGGCATAAGTCGAGCATAGTCTAAACCTAGCACCAATAGCCACTGAACACTGATCTCGACTTATTACGTTTTCTGTATTGATCAGAATATGTATAGCTTACGAAGCATCATCCCAATGTGGCATTAATGTTCCAAATTCTCCGTATGGGGATAGTGCACTGTAGGCATTACTTAAGGTTCTTTGCAACGTGCCTTCGGACCCTAGCTGCAACCCCTTTAGTTCCCTTTACTGTACCTCCTTTCATATTCTCTTTCTTCGATCTTACGTTCCACCCTCTCCTAACACTTGGTTCATAGTGCAACTACGAGGTTTTCCTCCTGTTGCAGCTTTCAGACTTTTACTGTCAATTTCCGTTTCAGAGCTGAATGACCCCGTAGGTCCCACTGCTTGGCCTTTGTCCAAAATTCTGTCTTCAGTTCAGTTCAATTCAGCATTCCAAACTGAATCACGCGTTGAATACTAGTATCTTTCCCTTGAACTCCTCGGTATTCCCGCGGTCTTCCAGGATCATAATGCACTCTTTCCCGCTGGCAATAAGATCTCCTAATACGTATTTACGGCTATTGGTATCAGCACTCCCCGCCGAGTGAGCGTGGTACCTCCCAGGTAAGCGTTCCTTTTCTTTTTCGCCACAAAGAAACCCGACAGACACGCAAATAGACGAAATAGGTCGACGGACAGACATACAGTGCCGACAAAAGTGCTTGGCTTCATTCTTACTCTTTCCCACGGCATATGTTCTCTTCTAGTTTTGGAGCATTATATGTATATATATAAATAAACAAATGAATGAATATATAATGTATATATATATATATAGAGATATATTTATATTATTATATATATATATATATATATATATATATATATATATATATATATATATATATATATAGAGAGATATAGATAGAGAGAGAGAGAGAGGAGAGAGAGAGAGGAGAGGATATATATATATATATATAATATATATATATATATATATATATACTGTGTGTATATATATATATATATATATATATATATATATATATAGAGAGAGAAGAGAGAGAGAGAGAGAGAGAGAGAAAGATGATGTTTTTCGACTTAACACTTTAGTCTCACTAATAGTAGGATATGGTATTAAACTTCAGGAACTCGGCATGTCTTTTGGGATATTAATTTGTACATGAAAAAAAAGTGCTAAAATGTCCGTTGTCCCCTTTGATCTCGCATTCCATTTCAGGGTCTGATTCTAAATTCCAGAGAATGCTGAAGTAATATTCAGATTTGAAGGAGGTCCGGATTTTGATTTAATCGGGAAGTCAGAACACAGTTCAGTACAACGTCAGAATATCTAAAACCACTTCTTTTAAAGTCATATGTTGTAGAGGGTAGTTAGGAGAGGCAGAAGATTAGTGAAAATGTAATTGTTGGCGAAGTTCACATAATGGAATTAACTGTCTGGAGTTTAAGTGGGTTCTCATTTTACTGTCGGTGGGGTTTTAACTATAAACGCAGTTGAATTGGTGGTAAAATTTAGATCACAGTGGAAGTAGAGCCAGAAGAATCACGTGTTGGATGTGTAGGCAGATGTTGGTGAAGAGATTTAACTACCAGGCAAGTTGGGGACTGACAAAAGTTTCTACGTTGCTGGAGAAAATTTGAGCTGTTGGGAGCGAGATTTCACTGACGACGAGGCGCGCAGCCCCCTCCAGTTATTGTTTGTGGGGACAGTCAAATGAAATCGGCTGTACCTAGTCTCTTAAGACGTTTGTTTCGTTATAGATTCTGAGAACCTTTTCTCCTCGCTCTCATTCTGTCGATGAACCTCTTGACATTTTCGTTTGATCAGAGCATTTCGGCTCTTCGCTGTCGGAGATCAGGAAAGGCATTTCAACCAATGTATATGTCTTCGGTGCGCGTGAGACGTAATGGTTATTTTCAGCGTCTCGCCTCTCTCATTAAACATGCAGTTTTCTTTCAGAACAGCGGAAGGTAAGCCAATGTTTATTTCAATGCCTGCGAGACGAAGTCGCTACCTTTATAGTCTGGCGTCACCTCGTGTTCGCCCAGTTGTCTTAAAGAACCGTAAAATTCGAAGATAGGTAAAAAGAGGAAACGTTGGTTTTCATTATCTGCATGTGGTGTTCGGCCGAATTGGAGGTTGGGCCAGCTCCATTATTGCTCCTTTTGTACGAGCGGGTTTGATTATCGTTCTTCCTATTGTTGTCCTGGACAGAGTTCACGAGGAGAGAGAGAGAGAGAGAGAGAGAGAGAGAGAGAGAGGAGAGAGAGAGAGATGTGTGTGTGTGTGTTAGAGGGAGAGCAGTCATTGCAATTTTTATTACATTAACGGATGATACAACAAGAGGAAGAGGGAAGATTTTTTAGAGTTTTTTTTCAGCCTTTACCACTGGAAAACGATAGAGCAGGAGAGAGAGAGAGAGAGAGAGAGAGAGAGAGAGAGAGAGAGAGAGAGAGAGAGAGAGGTAAGTACGACTTTTATTATATTAACATATACAAGAAGAGGGGAGAGAAGGATTTTATTAGAAGGTTTTTCTGCCTTTACCACTGGAAAATGATATTTCCAGGAGAGAAAGAGAGAGAGAGAGAGAAAGAGTAGAGAGAGAGAGTGAGGAGAGAGAGAGAGAGAAAGAGAGAGAGAGAGAGAGAGAGAGAGAGAGAGAGATATTTACCTAATCATTAAGTGCGTTGGTCAGTCACATGTCCGTCCACCTGGCTTTTCCCATAGTCGTTGTTTCCTTCGCCTTTTTGTTCCGAAAAATATCGCTTGCAAGCTGTTGACACCAACGATTTTTGTAACCCCGTAACGATTGTCAAATACTATTTTTTTTTTTGGGGGGGGATATTGAATGAATGATAATGTTCGAGTAAATCGTATTTGACGTTTGTTTGTTTTATGAAGTGATGAGAAGGGTGTATTTATGATATAAACGCAAAAGCGTGATGAGGCTGGCACCTTTAATTAATCCGGGTCTCATAGAAGCATTTCATGGCAGAGAGAGAGAGAGAGAGAGAGAGAGAGAGAGAGAGCCCGAAAATTTGATAAGATCGGAACCTAAATTGTGCTTGTATCAATTACATGGAGGAATTACAGTTTGAAAGCGAATTTTATTTGCTCTGCGAATATCATTGAAAATGGCGTAGAAAGTTACATATTCGAATCTCAAATCGAAGTTTATTTCAGTCATTCACTGTAAAAGTCGTATAAAGT
>NC_089752.1:3093000-3100500 GCF_040412425.1 Macrobrachium rosenbergii
TTATTCCAATATGCACGCGCTCTTGGCACTTGGCGCGCATGCTCGCACGGTACACGGCTGAGTGCTCTTCGAGGCAGACTCTTTGCATGAACCGGAATGTAGTATATTCGAAAAGTATTTTCCTGAAAATGCAGTTGGTATTTTGTGGCATTATTATTTTTTTTTTTGTCCGACTTCTCTCACGAGTTTATGTATGGATAAATATGCAGTATAATTGAATGTTTGATAAAAAGTAATATAAGTAAGTCCGGTATTTTTGCCAATTAGCAGTTTATATTTCATGTAGGTTTTTTTTTCTATATTCTTTGTATAACTCTAGGCATGAACCGTGAGGTATTATAAAAGAGACTTTTTTTCCGAAAATCCTTACCCCCCGCCAATATTTTTTTTTTTAGGAATTTTTGTAGTTTAGACTTCCTGCATAAGTTCAGGCAAGGGCAGCGATGCCGTAGTGGAAAAATTTGGAGTATGTAGATTTCTTATATGATTCTGCGTCTGGACCGGCATATTATTCTTCTTCTTTGTCTTTTTCAGCAAGGTTTCGTTTCTCACGAGACGTTCAGTCTTTCCTATTTCTTGCTTTTGCATCAGTTTTGTGACTGCTTCTCCTTCTCAGTTCCCCCCCCCTCTCTCTCTCTCCCTCTTGGCTTTTCTTGCAAGAAGACGCAGTTCCACAAAAATCAAAATGCTCTACGAATCGCTTTTAATATTATTTATCCCCTTCCTCTTCCTTCTTTTGATATGAACTTATGGAAACGCATTTTCCCGAAATTGCAGCCGGTATTTCACGGGAGAATCTTTGCTCATCTAGAATCCTTTTACTAATCAATACTTTAACCAAGAGGGAATATTATCAGAAAACATTTTCACATTAATACAGTCAGTAGTTTTTCGTTTCGTGGTCAGTATTAAGAACGTGACTCGACTTTCCGTTTTAATCTAGCAGAGATCAAAAGATTTTGAATAAATCTCCTTTTGTACCTTGATAGAATGTAATGTCAGCCTTAACAGTGAGGCAGCTCTCGTGTGAAGTTTGGGTGAAAGTTAAACAATATAAATAGCTGCCCAGTCACGCAAGTGGTTCATAAACATCCCGTTCCCCTTAGGGGGGTAGTGCTATCAATGCACCTCATGCAGTGTACTGTAGGCATTACTTAAGGTTCTTTGCAACGCTCCTTCGGCCCCTAGTTGCAACCCATTTCGTTCCTTTCACTGTACCTCCGTTCATATTGTCTTTCATCTCTCTTACCTTCCAACCTTTCCTAACAATTGTTTCAGAGTGCAACTGCGAGGTTTTCCTCCTGTTACACCTTTACAACTGTCTTACTTTCAATTTCCCTTTCACTTCTGAGTGACCTCACAGGTCCCAGAACTTGGCCAAAATTCTGTATTCTGTTCTATTCTATAAACATCCCGGTGAAACAGTTAAAAAAAGGGACCTGATCTCTCATACACATCATCTCATAAAATAAAAACACGTTTACATTTTTTCTGTCACCCCTTCTTGGTTTTTTCCCTCTGTTTATCTCCGATGGCGTCTGAATGACAGGCTCTCCGTCACCCGTCTTTTATTTCCCGTCCTTCTTAGATATCTTGGCCATCTTAACAGACCCTAATATAACTCTGCGCCCACACCGACATTCTCCACAGCATTTTCCCCTCATTTTTTCTTCCTCCCAACCTCCTCCATCATTTGATCGTTGATTATGAAGACGATTTAATCTTTACTTCTAAAAGACACTCATGATTAAAAATACTCTTAGTAGCCCAAGTCTTGAAACGGAGAAACAAAGCCACAGTTATGTATGGATACAAATGTATTCAAAAATAAATCTCCACAGAGAGCTTTCGGGGATCTGTTCGACTCACCTTTTCAGTCTGAGATTGAAAAGGGGAATCGAACAGACACTCGAAAGCTCTCTGTAGAGATTTATTTATAAATATATTTATACCCATTCATAACCGTGGATTTGTCTCTCCACACTCGTGATTGTAACGTACACAGTCTGTTTCTCTACATTATTCTTTCTTGCCGCTTAACTCTGTACGAAGAACGAAGGAACTTGGTCTGAGCTTCAAGACAGTGTAATATAATGTCCCTGGGTTTTGATTAGTCAGTTCAAACCCGTCAGTATTGCCTTAATTTTCGACAGCAAAGATAAACTGCAGCAGTTTTTTAAGTATTTCCGGTTCGTTGTCTCTATGACTTTAATTGGATTTTTATTGTTAGTAATTTGCCGGGTTGCTACTCTTAATATCTATCTGCAGCTCTCTCGTTTCCTCTCTGTCTTTTACCTTTTTGTGTGGTCTCACTGATGGCTGAAAGTTGATCTTGTTAGGATGGCCTTTTTAAATTTTTTTTAATTAATCCATGGGTTAGGATTATCTGCCTTCTTTTTAAAATAGTGATAGAAAAAATAATAACTGCAATGTGTTCACTATTATTGGTGGACGTAGCAACGATAACTTTATCATTAATTTGACGAAAAATATATGTGCAAACGAAAGCCCACCTTAAGCAATAATTAAAATCCTGTTATTTCATAATTTGAAATGGTAAAAAAAAAAAATTCCATCAAGGTCTAATTAGCCCCATCTCCCAAAACATTCATACTTTTAATTGATGCTTCAGTTTACAGATCACCGGGAATTTAATTAGTCAAGGCAAGAAAACCTGTCGCCTCTCTTTAAAGCCGAGTCACACCCACGCACGTCCGGTGATAATGTGAGAGAGAGAGAGAGAGAGAGAGAGAGAGAGAGAGAGAGAGAGAGAGAGAGGGGTGGGCGTCCCTTCGGCCCCTAGCTGCAACCCCTTTCGTTCCTTTTACTGTACCTCCATTCATATCTTTCTTACATCTTGCTATCCACCCTCTCCTAACAATTATTTCAAAGTGCAACTGCGAGGTTTTCCTCCTAAGTTAAGTATACCTTAGTTTAACCAGACCACTGAGCTGATTAACAGCTCTCCTAGGGCTGACCCGAAGGATTAGACTTATTTTACGTGGCTAAGAACCAATTGGTTACTTAACAACGGTACCTACAGCTTATTGTGGAATCCGAAGCACATTATAGCGAGAGGTGAATTTCTATCACCAGAAATAAATTTCTCTAAGTCTTCATCAGCCGGCCGGAGACTCGAACTCGGGCCTACCGAGTGCTAGTCCACAGCTCTACTGACTCTCCCAACGAAGAGCTGGTTTTCCTCCTGTTACACCTTTCAGACCTACCTACTCGCAATTTACTTGATAGCGCTGAGTGACCTCATAGGTTCCAGTGCTTGGTCTTGGGCTTAAACTCCACATTCCATTCCATTCCTAAACGTTATATCATTAGCAAGACTGAAATATCTTTTTAAATGTCGAGGTAAACCCACACGCATGCGCGGAAACAGCGAGCCATTCTTCCCGAATTCTGAGAATAAAATGGACCCAAAGCAATAAACGTCATATAATTAGCAAAATTCAAGTAACAAGTTTCCAGCTTAAATAAAGGGCTGAAAAGACCGCATCCAACGGTAGTCTGTCTCTTCACGGCCGCCAATTTAGCCCCATTTTTGTCTCGGCATTTTGAATGCGAGAGATTAATTGAAAGATGAGATCCGTTCTTCCTTTGTTTTTCGGGAAACTCTCTCCTCCCCACCCTCCTCCCTGCCCGCTAACCCTCCCCTGCTTCTAACAAACGCTTTCTCTGAAAATGACATTCCTAGACGTTTTTCCCGGAATAATGGACGTAATTATAAACGGTCTCAGAATGGCTCCCCCACCAGCGCATGCGCTCTACTTACCTTTGCCTCTTCGTTAGCTTTTAGTAGCGGTGTCTCCCTTTTAACATGAAAATGTCTTATTATCACTTTGGCATATTACTCTGCATGAATATGTACTATTACACACACACACACACACACACACACACATATATATATATATATATATATATATATATATATATATATATATATATATATATATATATATATACATATATATATATATTATTATATATTTTGAATTTTTACCACTTCATCAGTCCTCTGAAAATGGCTTAATAATAAAGCCGACGCCTATCAGGATTAACAACCAGTTTTTCTCTTCTTTGCTGTGGTGTTTGATATGTAAAAACACGTATCAAATGTGATTATAGTTATGTATACTCTATATATGTATGTGCATACATATAAATATTTTATATATGTTTGTATATAAATTATATATATATATACGTATATATATATATATATATATATATATATTTATATTTATATATTTTATGTATATATAGGCTATGTATATATAATTATAATCACATGAGACATATATATATATATATATATATATATATATATATATATATATACTGTGTATTTATATATATATATAATATATATATATATATATATACACATATATATATATATACATATATATATATATAATATATATATATATATATATATATATATATATATATATATATATATATATATATATATATATATATATATATATATATATATATGAAAACTTGTAAGACTTTGGACTGGCAGCCCCCACATCAACGACGTATATTCTAACGCATGTGTTATTGTGCCGTAAACATTCCATGCTTTTAGTATTCATTTTACAACACCTCTACTTTATCTTTCACGTCGTTCCTTATATTCATTAGCCGATCATTATCGCAGTATCGGCTACAGAGTCTATCCGTATCCAGTAACCGAGATAAGTCGAAGCCACAACCTCAGTTTTTCACTTCTGCGAGAAAAGGACACACCACACGCGATCGAGGTATGTGGGCCATATCTAAAGGCCTGAATGGCATCATGAAATCTATCTACTTCCCTATTTATCTGTCCATGAATAAATATGGAAGTGCAAGAGTACGTGCGGGAGTGATCTGTGTACACGTCGACCTTTCTCCTTTGACCGACTGTCATTCAGATATGCGCTATAACCGGTTCGGCTTTATCAGATACACGGTTTGTGTTTTTACGTACGTGGGTGTGCTCATGAATACGCATGTGTGTCTGCGTGCTGATAGGAGCACATGTCGCCTCAGGGGAGCGGCAGCTGAGCGCTACAGGTACATATTTCAACTGCACCTGCAAACACACCTACTATACATACATACATACATACATACATACACATTATTGTTATTAGTATATATATATATATATATATATATATATATATATATATATATATATATATATATATATATATATATATATATATATATATATATATATATATATATAGTATAAAGTACGTATAAAGTGAGTATCATAACTTAGTGGAGGATCAAATCTGTAAGGACCGTAGTTCAGTCCTGACCCATTTTGGAGCTGGAAGGATATCAACTCCTTGCACCACTTTCTGTTAGTGGTAAATGGTGTGTGGTGGAATTTGTTTTATTAGATACCCACTCACATGTATGCATGCACACTTTATGGAAATGAAGTGTTGACGGTGAAAAAATGTTGAAGTTGTCGAGATGGAACGTTTACGTAGCATATACGGAGAAAGAAGAATTGAGAGTTGGAAATGCGGAGATATGAACGGAGGTACAGTAAAATGAATGAAAGGGGTTGCAGTTAAGTGCCAAAGGGACGCTGCAAAGACCCTTAAACATAGACAGGATAAAAAGTTTAACAGAGGTGAAAGGAAACATCAGCGTACATTCAGACGGTTTGGACATGTGGAGAAAATGAATGGTCTTAGGTGGGTGAGAAGACTGCATCACCCAGAAGTGCTAGGAGGAAGGACGAGAGGAAGACATAGAAATGATTGGGGGGTGGGTGTAAAAGAAGTTTAACTGCAGAGGGGGTTCACCCAGGATTCAGCAGCTAAAAGTTAAGTATACCTTAGTTTAACCAGACCACTGAGCTGATTAACAGCTCTCTTAGGGCTGGCCTGAAGGATTAGGTTTATTTACGTGGCTAAGAACCAGTTGGTTACCTAGCAACGGGACCTACAGCTTAATATTAAAATCCGAACACATTATAGCGAGAAATGAATTTCTCTCACCAGAAATAAATTCTCTAATTCTTCATCGGCCGGTCGGAGAATCGAACGCGGGCCAGCAGAAGAGTGCTAGCCGAGAACGATACAACCGTCCAAAGAGGAACTTCCAGCAGCTAAAAAGCTGTCCGGGAAACACCTTGGGTTTGAAAAACGGCTTGAAGCGGAATATATATATATATATATATATATATATATATATATATATATATATATATATAATATATATATATATATATACTCTATATATATATATATATATATATATATATATATTATATATATATATATATATATATATATATAAATATATATATATATATATATATATAAATATATATATATATATATATATATATATATATATATATATATTCCTATATATACATATATATATATATATATATCCCTATATATATATATATATATATATATATATATATATATAACAACCTCCGACATGAAATGAATTCGAATGATTGTATGGCATTGTAAATAAATCACAACGTACCATTAGTGCCATTGTCGTTGAAGAATCCAACAATTGGTGGGATCCTTCCTGGGTTCCTCCCATCGTCACTCGCTAATATATATACGAGAACCATTACTGTCCCACGAATCTTGCTCACTGTAGCAATATGATCTAAATTGGTTCCTTTTTGCAAGGCTAGCCCATTAGGAAGACCTTTTTTTTTTTCTTGCGAATGAATGGATCGAACGCTATAAATGCGGCAGCGCAACTTTCGTGCGGCAGAATAAATCCGAGGGAATATTGTGATGGATCATTAAATGTCGTCTGAATAACTTTTCCATTTGCTTTAGCTGCCAGTCAGATTCGGCTCTCATGCATGTCTTTATAATGATTCTCGCAAGAGCGAGCCAGTTCTTCCAGTGGTCTATTACTTACAGCTATTTTCATTTCATGGTGTTGCCCGCGAGGCATGGAATGATCCCTCAACGCCAGATTCATTCTTTCCTCGCCAACGGAGAAGTCTGTTTTATTTTTTTTTCTCCTGCTGAGGAATTCTCGGGCAAAGGTTAAATCCCGTCATATACTAGAAAGGGAATTTCTTAAAGAACACACACACACGCACATACACACGCACACACAAAACCATGACTCGAGGTGGCCACACCCAGGCGACCTAGAACAAATGGTAGTCTGCGTGACAGGAACAGCCGAACCACTTAGACAGAACACCTGTCCTAGGGGGACGAGCAGGAAATTAAAGTTAAGTGCAGTTCGCTTCCGATAATAATGTGGTTTGCGCTGAAACGGACAGTGGGCCAAGTTGCAAGAAGGCAAAAACAGCCACGCACTCAGGAGACGCACTCATCGTCTCTGTGCATGTGTGTATTATTATTATTATTATTATTATTATTATTATTATTATTATTATTATTATTATTATTATTATTATTTCAGTAGATGAAACCTATTCCCATGGAACAAGCACACCAAAGGGGCCACTGTCTTGAA